>NC_077229.1:462436868-462738118 GCF_027887165.1 Monodelphis domestica | reverse complement strand
CTTGAAATAAAATTTCTTTTGTATTTTGTAATGTGTGACAGACATGCTAATAAGACCTAAGTATGTTGTTGCCCCAGGTATCACTGAAGATGGTTACTGTTCAGAAAGGGCTCATTTCCCCATGACTGGTTGGCATATTTTCTGTTTGAAAAACATAGTGAGCCTATAGTTTTCTTCAAATTATGACTTCAGTCCTGTTTCATTTATTCTATACCCAGACAATGTCTAAAACAATCATGGATGTCAATGGGATTTCCAAAAGTTAAATATATTCATGAGATTTCTCATTTTGATTTGTAAAAAAAGTCTTCTCCAAAAAGAGAAAGAATGACTGAAAAAGACTTGTTTTACCAAAAAATTCACTCTCTTTTTATGAATCTGGACATGTATCTTTTGTGTTCTCAATGAACAGGTTTGAGATGTTAAACAAAAACAAATGAATGGTTTCCAGTAGCAGCTTTAATGACTGAACTGTATCTACCACAGAGAACATTTGATTCATCTGTCCTGGGGAAGCCATTGTGTTCACTGTTATCGACAGGCCATATGCACTGGAGACAGTTAATTAGTACTCATTAAGACAACTAAAATTGTCTTTCTAAGCATTTGCCTTACTTTATGTGGCCTAATTGGCTCATATTTAGGACAGATGAATGGAGAGTTCCAGTTATCTGCCCCATTCTTATATTTTATTCCTATATAAATAAATGAGAAGATAGAGAATAGATATCTGTGTGTTTGGATGCTCATGTATGTATATATGCGCATATAAAGACACATGAATATATACATACATGCACATGCATACATTCTAGGTGGCACACACAGCGTGCTGAACCTGGAATCAGAATGACCCAAGTCTGAATATGTATATATGCACACACATAAAATTATTTGTATGCATATATGCATACATACACATTACCATCATTCTCAAGTTCCTAGCAATGATCAAATTGATCTAACTTTATTATCCTATGCAAATTGAATATGGTTCTTTTGTCCATTAATTAAGAATGCTTAACTGGGTCAAGCTATTGTTAATTCTGTGACTGTTGAAAAATTAGTCTAAATATATTTAAAATAGTTACATTTTTATTTTTAAGAATGTTTTTAATTGAAAATTTTTATTTAATTAGTTACTTTAGAATATTTTTCCAAGGTTACATGAATCCTGTTTTGTTTTGTTTTTTCTCCTCTCAGCCCGCTCCCGCAGCAGTTCCACTGGGTTTTATATGTGTCATTGATCAAGACTTATTTCCATATTATTAATATTTGCATTAGGGCGATCACTTAGTGTCTATATCCCCAATCATATCCCCATTGACCCATGTGAGTTACTTTGTTTAGACAATTATTCCTGACCAATAATTTGACCCGGAAGTTATCCAGCTAATTAATATTGAATGGAATTGTACAATGCAATACATTTTTCTGCTTGTATTCTATGTTAATTAACTTTTGTTCGCTTTCAGTAGAGTCAGAAAGCTTCATAAACAAGTATGTGTTTCTTGTTCTACTACATTCATTCCCCTTTTCATTAGCATCACAATGTTTTTGTACTGCAGCCACTGCAGGATGAAAGGAGCAAATGCGTTTGTGTGTGGAAATTTAACGAGAGAAAAACAATGTTCTTTAACAGTGAGACAGTACCTCTGCCTATATTTCCAACATGATTTGGCTAAAATAAGGAAGTTTAAAAATATTTAGACGGCAAACCTGTCAGGCGTGGGGATGCCTGTCTGTAATCCCGCTGCTAGAAAGAATCTGAGGCTAACAGCTTACTTACATTGGGGAGTGCTGAATTGAAGTAGAGCTAAAGCTGATGGGGTACAACACTGAGATGGTGAGTCCCTAGGTGTGGGGGACTGTGAGGCTGCTTTAGGGAGGGGAATCAGTCCAGGTGGCCAAAAAGAGGACAGATTAAAACTTTCACTCTGATAATGGGCTTTATGCTAGCCCCTCTGCTATGAGGGCTTGCTGGACCCTTCTAAGTGCTGCTCACATACCTTTGGGGTCTACCTTTCACCCACCTTTCAACTCTGGCTACAAGGAATCAGCACAGCAGGAGGCTAACCCAGGCTGAGGCTAATGGACAGGTCCCAACCCATCAGTAAGTTAAGGAAGATTTAAAATGAAAAAGAGCAGGGGAGATCAGTGCCATTGGTATCAAGCCTGAGAGCAGTCTTTGCACTTCTACTTCAGGCAAGATAAGGACAAACAAACAAACAGATAAACAAGAAAAAGGCCAAACTGATTGAATTAACTGGACAATTTTACAGACGTACATTACTGTCAGCATAGCTTGTATCAGGGCAAATAGTGTAAATCCTGGGCAGGAAAAAACTCAGCATGTGATCTGTTTTGCCGTATTTACTAGCTTTTCCTTTTCTGTATTTGAATTTACTTTTCTAGCAAACAGCCTGTGTGTAAGGTAACAGGCAACAAAAATCGAAAGCTTCAAAGCAAGTTGAGCAATTTTATGTTATTGGTGTTGCCAATTGAATTTGTGATGCTTCATCTCAGCTGCATTATGCAGTGTTGCAGTGTGATGCTCAAACTACCCCACATTCCCACTGAAAATTGTCTGTAGTGTATGAAGCAGAGATGGGAGCTTAACTTGAAGTATGCACACTAAAGAAAAATCACTCAACAATCTAATGAAATGAGTACAGAACTAAAACAATGCATTGTTATTAATGTTATCTTTATTATCAACCTGTGACTATTAATATTACCCCCACCCCCTTAGAATGCATACAGGGATCAGAACTACATTTAATTCTGTAAGTTTTCATTATTTGCCTCTTCAAGTTATTATACCAGGTGCAGGAAATATAAGGATAAAATGAGACACAGTATCTGACCCATTGATCATACAACGAAGTAATGGAATGAGACATATACATCAAGAACTATAATACAATTAGAAAACAATTATGTACAAAGGAGATAGCAAACACTGTGATTTAAAAGAGTCAAGGGTATAGCAAAAGAGCAGGAAAAGGATTGTAGAGCAAATAGTACCTGAATTGGGATGTGAAGCAGGAAAGGATGTGAGCAAATGAATACAAGGGAGACAAGAGAGTATCTATTTCACATATTAAGAATTCCATGAATAAAGTTAGAAAGGTGGATGAAGAGATGATGGAATGGGAAAACAAGTGCATAGGTAAAGTCTAGACTTAACCAAGAACAGGACTGTGAAACATTGTTGAAAAGCAGCTTAGATATAGATTTTGGAAGGATTGAATATCAAGATGATGCTATAATCCTATAAGACTCTTCTATGGAAAAAAGTTTTTAAATGCATATAATAAAATCATAAGATTCTAAAGGAAAATGATATAAATTGAAATTGAAATGCAGTTAGTAAAAGGAAAAGATTTTTAAAAAGTTATGGACCTCTAGAGCAAGAAATCAAGAAAGTGAATTGAGCATATATGTATGCCTTATGAAGACTGTTTTGGCAATAGCATGAAGTATGGTTTATAGAAAAAAGAGACTAGAGGAGAAGTGATCAGTCAGGAAGCTATTACTATATGCCCTATAAGAGTTGGTGAGGGTCAATTGTAAGGTGGCGACAGAGAGATGCTAAGGCCCAAGTTATTATAAGGGTAGAGACTAAATCCCTCAGCAAAACATTGTAGGAGAGGGGAATAGAATATTTTTAATAGTATTGCTTCTTAAAACATTGACAAGCTATTGAGAAGTCAGACCTGCAGAGAACTTGGCATACCATACAACTAAATCCAATGATCACAAGAACATTTTTTGATGAAAGTGAATGGTGTACCACAAACATATACAAAATAAAATAGACTTGATAATTTTGGGTAGTGATATATTTCCATCAACAGGAAAGTGAAACTACCACATTTGTCCTCTAGCATCTCAGAATAAATGAGAAATGATAATGGTACTTTAGAAGAAAAATTATATGCTGTATGTCAAGTAACTCAATTTTGAAGTTACTGAAGAATGAGCTTTCAATCCATCACAAAAGAAGCAAGATTCCAAAAAAAAAGAGGAGATAATAAAAAATGGTCCTTTTACAAAAAAAAATAAAATTGAAAAAGAGACCTGAAAGGGTATCTTCAACTTAATAATTTTTGTGCATTCTTTTGTATCTTTGTGAAGTCATCCTAGAATTTATCTTCATAATGATTTAAGTAACTAACACAGGCATGTTTTCATTAGTACCTTGTATAGCAGATATCTTTATTATATTTCAAGAGACTGGGATAGTAAGGAAATAAAAATGCCTGCTATAGTATTGCACTTTGATTTTTACAAAAACATTTGACTCAGATTAAAATTCGGCTTAGAAAACTATCTTCTGAAACGTTTGGAGAGGCATTGTAATATAGTTTGTGAAGGGTTAAATTTTTGAGTTAGGAGTTTGAACAAAAGTCAGTGAGCAGTTTATTAAACACAAAACACTTAGTTTATTATTAGGAAATACAGATAGGAAATAAGAAGGAGAAAAGTAAAAGTAATCTTATAACAGTTTGTACCTATACCCCAGATCCCAATTCTAACTAAAAGTTTTCTAAAAAAACCCTTAAATCTACCTGCATCAGAGGGCAGTGTCTTCTGCTAGGTCAAAGCCCTCACATACTCTTCTACTCTGACTATCTAATAATATAACGACTTTCTATCTACCTATCTACCCAAGTTATTAATAATCAATAAGGCTATTAAAGCCTTACTTTCGTTTCTCTGTCTCCAACCAGAGAGAGTGCAAGCAATACACCCTCTCCCCAGGAGACCCAGTGACAAAAAGTCCTATCCAACTCTCTGCAACTGACTCTCCTCAGCCACACCCTTTTAAAGCTTTCTAACTTACAATCTGCACTACAAAGGGTCTCTTACTGAAAAATATTATTGTTCCTTTTCCCCTTAAATATAAAAAAGGAGAAATTAATAAAAACTCTCTTAGCAAGTTAAAAGAATAGTGGGTCAGGAGACTGAAGACCTGAATTCAAATCCTCAACCTGCCACTCACTACATATTATTTTTAGTCAAATGATATGACCTAATTCAGAGTTAGTTTAATAATTTGTAAAATGAGGGGGCAGCTGGGTAGTTCAGTGGATTGAGAGCCAGGCCCAGAGATGGGAGGTCCAGGGTTCAAATCTGACCTCAGACACTTCCTAGCTGTGTAACCCTGGGCAAGTCACTTAACCCCCATTGCCTAGCCCTAACTGCTCTTCTGTCTTAGAATCAATACATAGTATTGATTCCAAGAGGAAGGTCATGGTTTAAAAAGATTAATAATAATAATTTATAAAATGAAAAGTTTGGGTTAGATGATTTCTAAAGTTTTCTCCAGCTCTAAATCTGTGGTCCAATTATCTTTCATAAAGACATTAAAATCATACAGTGTTCCATAACAGAGATTACTATTAGAAAACAAAGTTCTCATACTCATTGTCCAAATATTATATTATCATTTAATCAAGGTATAAAGTAAGGAGATATGCACTCATTTAAGTTGTTCATCATTGTCATGAAATGTACATTCATTTAAAAAGTTCACCAGTGTCAGGAATGATTCCCTGAGCAGAGCCTAACTAGAAGGGTTTTCTAGTAATAGTGAGTAGGATTCACCAAGTACTTTCATTTGTAACTTACATAATGAAAATAGTATCAATCCCAAAAATGTCACAAAAATCTCCTTAGTGAAATTAACAATAAAAAAGAATAGATTGGCCTAAGCTTCTACATTGTAAGCAGAAACTAGAGGGGTGGGGAACATGTATTATCCAGATTTGTAAACCTCAAAATTTCTTAGACTTATAAATGTTGGAAATTTCACCATTGGGAAATTTCATACTTGAAAAATTTCCTATTGATAGTGGGTCTTGACTATTGGAATGTGAATCCCATTGGCATGGGAGGTTCCTTCTCCTTCCCTTCTTAAGATTACTTTAGGACAGAAACCCTTTGCTGAACAATGGAAAGGACTTTGACCTATGCTTAAGCATAGAACAGGAATTTCTTTGAGTCATGATTGATTTTAGAATTGATACAATGGAGATACTTGGAATCCATCTCCACCCTATTCAGTCCTAACAGGATTGAGTAAGGGCTGCAGCCTAGATCAAAATTTAATTATTCCAATCTCTACCCTACTCAGGTTAACAGGATTTAGAAAGGGCTGTAGCAAAGGATCAAAGATTTAATTATTTGAAAATATGACCTTCAACAGACATGTGCAAAAGCCAGAGACCTCTGGGCGGTCCTGGGTTAAGCTAGAGCCTCCATTGGCACAGGGAAATGGATGGACAGGTGATTGGTAGATGTGAGGACTGAGGGGAGGCAACTTGGATGGTTTCCTTAAAGATAGGGGAGTCTGAAGACTCGGGGTGGTGGTTGAGAAGTTGGTCGGTGTGGTTGGTGTGGCTCTGAGAAGCTTGCTCTGAAGGAAGCTGAAGGTTGGGGGCCTCTGAGACTGTTTCTCCATTTTGGTCACGTGAGTAATAGGGACTGATCTCTTTTCTTTGCCCCAGCTATCTAAGGACTTGGGCCTTTTGGCCCAGCCTAAACAGAAGGGGTATTTAAGCCCTATTCCCTTCTCTCCCTTTTTCTCTCTCTCTATCTCTAATTCCTTTCTTCCTCCTATTGTAATTAAACTCCATAAAAGATTAACTGCTGAATTGAGTTTTCATTTAGGAATTACATAGCTGAATTCCTTGGCGACCTTAAATTAATATATATCAGTCTTTTAAAGTGATTTCCTTGTAACAGATTGTAGTATTCAACTGATTGGGCATCATGTAAAATTAAAGTTTCCAGACTTCACAATTATTTTAACGATACTACATCCTTACTTCCGTTAAAGCTCAATTCCCTGACCCAAAGCCCACCAGAAAAAAAAGCCTTAAAGGTTATTAATTGAATTCAAATCATTTGAATCTAAATTTTGGAAGATGTAAAATGTCAACAGTAGAACAATATCACTTGGAAGATGCCAAAGAAACCAAAAGTATGTTTTAAAAAATGGCTCATGCAGGAAGTGTTAGACATGTTCTTTCATACCCTGAAAGGGCCAGTTGGTGATAGAAAACTTATTTTGGTTTAGTATAAAGAATAAGTCTCTTTCCCAGAAAGAAACAGTTATTTCAGGAAGCAGTTGAGATGTTCAAACAGAACCTGTATGACAACTTGTTAGCAATACTACAGAGTAAGTTCTTATTTTAAGTGCTAGCACTGGCCAAGATCACTTTCAAGGCCTTACCTTCAGAAGTCAGATCCTCTGGTATTATGAATATAAAGTTCTGTTGCAGGATATGATAGAATATTCAGCATGAACTTGAAAGTCATTTCAAAAGAGAAAGAACTAAATGTAGTTTATGGTACTGTAATGAATTGGTCCATTGTTAGGGGAATCTGATTTTTTATAAAGAGTCAAGGTTCTCACACTCATTAAAACCCCTACCAAAGCATCTTGGGAATGATGTTAATTACTGTAGAAACTATGGTTCTGGATATCCCCAAAGGATTGAAAGTAAAAGAAATACCCAATGCATAATTTAATCAGATAGAGGACAAAGCATTTACTTCCCTACACAAATCCTAGAAGTATTACAATGTACATTAATAGAACAATTATAACAGAATTTAGTAATATCACAAAAGGTATGCTTTCCTTGAAGGCAAGAATTTAAGTCTCAATAAGTGATGAAATAGTTTAAAAGGAGGCTAATTAGCCATTTTTATATTTTATCTCATTTAACATTGTCTGATCAATTCTGTGTATAGCCTGCCAGGAAAACATATTAGGTTGGCCAGTCTTTCTTCCATAGATCTTCCTTTGATACAGGACCTTTTTTGGCTTTCAGCTATTTCTGTTACTGTGACAAAAGTCCCTCCTGACAAGTCAGATAATACTTCTTCCAATAGTGATGTCACCATTGCCACATAAAAGGGACAGAATATGACAAGCACCAAGGCATAAGCTTATCTACTTGGGAGCCACAAAGTGACTTGGGAAGAAAAAAGGACCTATATCTTCCCCACCCCTCACTGATGTCACATCTTGTCCCTTTGAGATCTTCAGCCAAGAGAACACCAACCAGAAACGATCTTCTGCTTTTTAGAAGTTCCCTTAACTCCTCAATTCTAGCATCTCAGCAGTCAATCATGGGAATTGTAGTAACAAATCATATACGGCTGGAATCTTGGCATCAAAATTCCTTTGTAGTCTGCCAGTGTGGTGAAATGGTACCTGAAGATACAATGGGGACTAAGGAACAAGGGTAAAGTGAGAAAGAGCCTGGCATGTAGTAAATACTTAATAATTGTTTATTGACAGTTGACTGACTATATCAAATGGCCATGAATAACCTAAATGTATGCAATAATGTTCAATTTTGCAGATATTTATTGAGTACAATTTACATGCAAGTGGTATGTTAGACCCTGCTTGGGATAAGAAAATTGAGAAAAATAAATAAATAAATAAATAAATAAATAAATAAATGAAATATCAGGAATGATATATGATAACTGTCAGGAGAGAACTATACCCAAAGTGATAGGGGAGTTCAAAAGACAAAAAGATAATTTTTCCCCTTTACTTTCCTATTGCCACAAGTTTTGCTCATTGTTTGGCTAGCTGAGGTAGGCTAATGAACCGATAAACCATCACAAAAGATACATCTGGCTGACGAATAACGTGAACTGTCAGTCTTTCAGGAACACAGATCAACAAAATTCTATTGTTTCTATTCTAAAGCAGAGTTCTAACCGAAAACAAATCTTTTAATATTGATTTGGCTGCAGTGAAAGCATAGATACATTTTTTCCTTCAATTTTAGTTTGTACCTTTAACAACATTTTGCAATAAGAGTGCTCTCTCAATTCTGAAGGGTTGATGTCTTTTATAGATTTTTCTAGTTCCATTTTGTTTTCTCTTGTTTATTGAATTGAGAGGTGGTGTCATCACTAAATGCAGCAGAGCTGTTCTATTCAACTATAAGTTCTTAAAAATTCATTGGCACATTTAGTCTTTTGTGAAAGCAACTAACCTGCTAATCCTTATTTTTTTCAATTCGAAGGCTGGTATTTGTTATTGTAATATTTAATTTTTATAACTATTAGAAATTAATTAATCTAAATGGAGATTCAATTATAATCCTATGCTGAATCAATAGAAACATAATGTACAAAATGTGGGAGGCAATGGCCCTATACAGTTCATTGAGACCACATCTCAATTATTGCAGCCAATTCTGAGCACAAGGCTGCCTCCAACCTCCCTTCTCTCTAAACCATCCTTCACCAAATAATCTTCCTAAGATTATCAAAATAATATTCCTAAAGTGCAATTTTGATCATATAATTCCCTTGTTCAAAAACATCCAGTGTCTCCTTATTGCCTCTAGAATAAAATATGAGCTACTGAGTCTAAAAGTTAAGATCCCTTATTATATATTAGTTCCTTACATAAACTCTATCTTCCACTGATCTGGGATTCAGTTTCTTAAAATCAAAATTTCATCTCCACTCTCCTAACTTCTGTGCATCCAAACAGGTTTTCCCTAGTACCTAATATTCACTCCCTCCTTCATCTAGAACTCTCTGAATTGTTTTTATTTTCCCCTTCAAGGAATAGCTCAGATGTCTCTTCCTATATAAAGCTGCCCCAATTCCCTAACTGTCAGTCTTCTCTGACTTTGAAAATTATCATTTACTGCATTCATTTGTCAACATGTTATATTTCCCAGTGGAGTGCAAGATCCACAAAGGAAATTTTGCCTTTGAAAAGCTATAATCTAAAACATTAACTTCAATTGCATGTAAAGTTCAGGGCATTTGACCTCTTGGAAAGTATTACTAGCTATTTGAATTTGGGCAAGTCACTTAATCTCAACATGTCTAGATTTCCTTTTCTGAAAAAAAAAAGGGGGGAATAAACTAGATGGTCTATAATTTCTCTTCCATCTCTAAATTTTTACACATTTCTTCAGTTTTTTGAAGGATATTGGCAGGTATTCTTCCTGAAGTTGGTGAACAGTATGGTGAGGAATCTGAAGACCTTTCTTTATATTGTCTTTGTGGTTCATCTTTTGTTTTTGAAGAAGATCAATGATATGATGATGAATGATGCCTTGACTCTCCAGTGGACTGGATTTTAGTAAATCAGTCTTACTTTTCTTCTAGTCATTGAAATCCAGTGACATGACAAAGACCAGGACAACTGGAAAGGACCTGGGGTGCAGTGTATGAATTTCACAACACTTTTTTTTTCTGCCTCCTTCATGATTGGTGGAACAATTTGTTCTCATCCCTCTATTCTCCTGGGAGAAGTTTTCACATATTTGTGGTAGCCATCTCCCATTTCATCAAAAGATTTAAAGCCTATCACCTACCCCCAACCTGATTTAGCCTGTCTGCCAAGATGATTTAACTGGGGTGTAATTGCCATGCATGCCACAACATCTTGGAGTAAAAGATGAGAGGATTATCTGAAAGACCTGGGGGAGGAAGAAGGGCAAAATTATATGCATAGTTGAAGGGCTCTTATGAGGAAAAGATATTTTCTTCTTGGTTCCAGGAGGGAGAAATAAGAGAAATATCTATAAGTGACAACCTTGGTTTTTTATGTGTTATATGTTATTAGAATTTTGTACCCCAGGTCTCTGTTTCCCAGAATCCCACTTTCATCCTCATCTTACATCCTTATATTTTGGATATAAAGTTTCTGTAACCCCGCCTTCTCTACCACCCCTTCTCTTTACTCAGGTCCTTTCCATTTTCTCTACTTCAAATGATTATTAATAAGTCTTATAAAATAGAATACTTGGAGTTATTTAATATTAATTTTAATTCACAGTGGCTGATTTGAGTTTGGTATAAGGAAAAAAAAATTAGAGCAATCAGGGTAGCTAAGTAACAGTGGATAGAGCACAAAGCTGGAGTCAGGAGGACCTGGGTTCAGATTTGGTCTCAGACACTTCTTAGCTGCCTGACCCAAGGCAAGTCACTTAAGCATGATTGCCTAGCCTGTGCTGCTCTTCTGTCTTAGAAATCATACTAAGAAAGAAGGTAAGGGATTAAAAAATGAAACAAAATGAAACTAGAGCAATACAAATATAGAATGAGCTCCCTCTACATATAGTAGGAGTAAACCTTATTAGGAATCTTTCTAGTAGATGATATATAATTAATTTAATTAAAGAAGACAAAGGTCAGGTCAAATTGAACTAGAATATTTCTGAAATCTTTTCCACAATTCTGAAATATCAGGAATGTGTGAAGTTCTGAAGCTGGACCAAAAATAGTTTATGTTACTCCAGAAAATATACTAAAGTAGTCCACGCTTTAAATGTGCTATGCTAGTCTAGGACACTTTCTTTCATATCTTTTAGACACTCTCAATTTTTTAAATTAAAAATGTATTTAATTAATTCATTTATAATATTTTCCCATGGTTACATGATTTATGTTCTTTTCCTCCACTCCTCCCCCCACCCCAGCTGACCCGCAGTTCCACTGGGTTTTACTTATAGACACTCTTAATTGTAAAGAGAAAGATCTCTGACATTACATTTTCTCTAGAAGATCAGGTATTGTGGTATTGTTGAAAGTGTTGGGTGGGGGCAATTAGGGAGACACTTCCTAGCTATGTGACAAATCACTTAGCCCTGATTTTCTAGCCCTTGCCACTCTTCTGTTTTGAAATTGATACTAAGACAGAAGGTAAGAGTTTCGAAATAGGAAAGACTGTGTGGTGTGGAGAGACCAAAGACAAGATGTAGGTTTAAAATCCAACTGATACTAGCCATCACCTCACAAGGAGACAAAGACACAGAGACACTAACAGAGACACAGAGAGAGACTGAAAGGCACAGAGAGAAATAAACACAGACAGACAAATTGTCATACTCAGTGGTCTTTTCTCAGTGATCTTTTATCATGTCTAAAGCATTTGGTTTTGTTTCTCACCATCTTTCTTCTTGGGTCTCTTGGGTCATTCTCTTCTCTTTTTCTTTTTCCTTACTGGCTTCTCCTTTTCCTTCTTCCCCTTTCTAAACTTTTTCCATCAGTTTTGGTTCTCAGTTCTTTTTCTCTCTTTAATCTATATACTCTATACTCTCTCCTTTATGTTTTTAATCCACTCCCCTGGATTTTACTATCACCTCAAGTATGGATGACTTCCTATTTAAATGGCAACCTTACCTCAACTTCAGATTGACATTACAAACTGTTATTGGATGGATCTGCATGGACACCCAGTCAGTGGTTCATGCTCAAAATCCTCCCAAATTAAATCCCTCTAAATTCAGTTTCTCCTCTTGACTTCCCTCATCTCTTTTATAGAAACTTTCTCCCCGTCACTGCAGCTTGAGAATTGGTAATTATTATGAGAACAGCTGGGACACAATGGATAAATAACAGCTCTGGAGTCAAGAGGGCATAAGTTCAAATCCAGCCTCAGACACTTATTAACTGTGTAACCCTAGTCAGGCCATTTAACCAATTTTGCCTCAGTTTCTTCATTTGTAAAAATTGAACTGGTGAAGGAGGTGGCAAATTGCTCCAGGACAATTTCCAAGAAAACCTCAAATGAGATCACAAAGTGACTGACATAATATAGACCAAAAAAAAAAAAAAGTCATGAATGACTGAGAAAAAATTCATTTAGGACTAAGTGCTATATACTAAGTACTAAATGCTACATACAGCTGAGTGCTATTCTAAGCACCATGAAGACACAAATTCAAACAGGATCTCCCTCAAGGAACTTGCATATTGGAAAAAATATATTTTTGTTATTATTTATTATATAAATTATATATATTGAAAAGTTACAGGGTTATTGTCATTTTTTACTTCTCCTTCCCCAGGTTCATATCTTTGAAATGATTTCTGAGTCTTATAAATTTATCTCCATTGTATTAACCATATTAATCTTTCTTTGGAATTGTCCTTCATCAATGAAGAATCATTAGACTCATTTTCTCTCAGATGAACTATTTCAAAAGCTTCTGAGTACATGTTGTTCTCTTCACTCTCCCACTTCCAAATCATCCTACATATATTTAGCTGTATGATTAATTCTTTTAATGAATAGCCATACATGTATTTCTCCTGGTTCATAAACCAACAGTTCTTTTTCCTTTAGTAGAACATAAGTTCTTTTAGGGCTAGAATGACAAATTATTGAGACATCACTGTGTTTTCCTCGGTGTTTAGCAGTGATTTGTACCTATAAAGTTCTCAATGAATCCTTGTTGACTTTAATCAGACTATGAAATATGTAGAACTTTATTTTAACACATGCCTACACCAGCATATTGAAGTATCCATTTGATTTGCTTATTGAGATATATGGTAAGAGAAAAATTTAAAAAATGTGTGTGGATTATTCAGGATGTAGAATTAAAATTTTCACCACTTAGATGTTTCATTTATTTTATTCAGTTTCCTAGTATAAATTTTAGGTTCTTAACAGCTTATGTAAGAGTGATAATCACTTCACAATAAAGTTATGACATTATTTATGTATAGAAGCAAATGGAGAGTTTCCAAAATAAATGGATTATCTAGTCCCAAATACACTTTCATATTTCACAATGGCAGAAAAAAATGAAGTAAGGGGTTTGAATTAATTTCATTAATTAAAATTAATTCCTTGACCAGAATTTCCTTGAAAAATAAATTAGTACTTATTCCTATGGGAAATGTAGCAATGGTTTCTTGTCATAAGATTGTGAATAGGGCTCAAGTTAATTAAATTAAATGTGGACAAAATTTTATAAGATTTTACTAAAAATTCTAACTGTGTGAGTGTACACAATTAGTGAAAGCTGCCATAGATATGTCTAAAGAGGGGGAACTTAACATGTAGTTTTAAATTTAAAATAGAAATAAAACACAACACAAGACCCATCTTCTTTCTATAACTGAAACATAAAAGGAGATAGATCGGGAAAGGAACAAAGGACCATAAAGTCAGAAAGCATTAAATTCACCTCTTGACCATAAATTGAGAATTATAACTACAGATATCTATAGTGTATATTCAGAATTTGACAACATGGTCAAAAAGGAGTCCCCTAGAGAAGAAAAAAAGGGTTGACAAGGAGTCAGATTTGCCCCCACTGAGCTGAACTTTCTCTTAAATCAAAAACAGAAAGATCTGGTAGCGTCTGATGGTGAAAGAATGTTTACACATTTTCCTGATTTTCATCTTAATGCGGAGGAAAGAGAACAAGGTTCAGATTTCTGGAAAGTCATCTAGAAAATATGTCAGAGAGCTAAGGAGAGAGCATTTGAGTAATAAATTCACAGTTAAAAATGCCTTTACAGACTTAAAGATAGGTTAAAAATATGTAAAGGTTCTAAGTTTTCACAAGCTGTTTTACAACTTTGCAGTGCCAGAGAGGTGCTACATCTCTAATTTGCATATCTCTGGGTTTTTTTTTTTCATCTCTTTTTCTATTATGTCATTACATATTTCTCCCACAAATCTCATAGGATATGAAAACAGAATTGGACTACTCCTTGCTCTATTGTCACCAGCAGACCCTTATTCCCTGCGATCATTCCAACAAAACCTCTCATTTGAAACTTACCTCCAGGACTATTGCCCCCTTTTCCTGATTGTTGCTCTTATCTATCAGTCTTTCTGGTCACCTTCTCATCTTTTATTCATAACTTTTGTAACAAGATCACAACCTTTCTCCTTTTCTCTGCCAGATATTTCACTCAATATGTGTTGATGATCTTTCTAACACCTTTTCCTCACAGATACTTACTTGTTCTCTCATGGCCTCTACATACAATTCTACTTGTGCTACCTAACACTCATTATCACTTGAAATTAATCTCAAATCTCAAACTCTGACCTCTAAATAAAGATGTTATTCTTCCTTATTTCCCCATGTTTCATTTAGCCAATATTTATTCTTTGCCCTTGTCATGATAGCCAGTCCTTTGAATTTTCTGCCATTTTGTAGGCTATCAATATTATTATAAATGTACTTTTTTTCTTACCCTAATCTTGATTCTATGGCCAGCCATTTTCCCAGCTGCTTCCTGATTACCTTAGTTCATTTGATTTTTTTAAAAAAAAATTACCGATTACATTTCTGTACAATGTTTAATATTTATTTTCTGATATTTTTGTAATCCCTATTTTCTTCCTCTGTCCTATTCCTCCTTCTCCAAGAAGTCAGATAATATAAGTTGTTCATATATTATCATATAATTTTCCTGTTCATCATGTTGTAAAACAAGATACACACATTGCTTACATTAAGGAAAAGTTCATGTAGGAAAAAAAGTAAAGATTTCTAGGTTTCACTTGGTACATTTTCATGTTCATGTTCATGTATGAGCTTCAATTAGGTCTAAATGAAAGTAACAAAATACCGGTTTTATTTATCTGGTATTGGCTTTCCATTGTCTTCCAACAAGGAGTATTCCAATTCTTTTTTTTTTTCTATCACTCAATTCCTCTTTCAGTCTCAGTATCTGACTCCTCCACTTACTTATTTGAGATTGAAATCTTGATAAAAACTCCCCAATTTCCCATATAACTTTTCACTTTACTTATTTGTTTCCTCTTCCTTTCATTTAATATTAGAGGATGAAGGAAACCTTCTCTTTAACAGATCTAATCCTATCCCTGCATATTTTTCTCTGTAATTTTATTCTATCAGTCATTCTTTCTAGATATTCCATGCAGCTTTAGATTCTTATCTATAAAAATGATCAGGTTCTACCAGTCAAAAAATGAAACACAGGAAAAATTCTTACACCTACCACAAGTTAAAAATATCACATCATAGTTTCATATCATCATATTACTTTTTTTGCTTTAATGTTAATCTGTTTTTAAATTTTTTATAGATGTATTCTTGGCACCTTTTTCTATGCCAATTCTGTCCTAATGAATCCTTCTACCCCTGCTCAATCTTCCTTTGTAACAAAGGGGAAAAAAACAAAACAAAACATTTAAGCAGGACCAAATGACATAACTACCCCATTTTAGAATGTGTATTATTTCTATGTGTAGTCCCTACTTTTCCACAGAGATGTTTCTTTCTAGATTGTTTCAATTCAATGATGTGTGACTGATTTTTAATGTCATTGCACACATTGTTATAGTCGTCTCAATTATTGTTTTTGTCATATTATAATTCTTTCCATGACTTTTTAAATTTCTAAGATTTGCTATTTATCATATAAGGACAAGATTTCATTCTATTTCTATGCCACCATTTGTTTAGTCACTATATAATTGATTTGTCTATCTTTGTTTCTGGGGGGGGGGTTGTTTGTTTTGGTTTTGGTTTTTTTGCTATCACAAAGTATGGTATAAGTGAAAAATAGAACTCACGATTATTTCATTAAATCTTGATGGAATAATAATAAGCCAATTGTTTAATGACCTAATGTTAGGAAATTCCTCCTTCCCTATGTAAGGTTTTAGAAAAGTAGATGGTTTCATCCACTGTTGTAACAACTTCCTGTACTTGGAAGAGAGACCTTGAAGGATCATCTAAAAGGCCATTTTTCACAAATGCAAAAATATTTGGTCACTTCCCTTTGTCTCCTGCCTTTGAGCAGAATTTTTTTTATTCTAACAATAAGTCCTACTACTTGCATTCTAAACACTTTCCCTTTCCCCCTACCTCATTGATCCCCACTTTCTCTACCCCTGCCCCATGAAAAGTTTTAACTATGTACTCTGAGTTGATACAGAATGCAACTAGCTGACTATGAACAGTAAAGGAGCTTGAAAGTTTATAAAAAACAAAGTTGTACCCCAGGAATTTGAATGACTGACTATAGAGTAAATTCTTTAGCATGTTAATACATTGCTTATTTTCAGCTTGACCTCCTGTTTTGACCTACTGTCACTAGATACCTTTTCATCTTCCCACAAGTATGACTCTTCCAAGGGTTTGAGAAAATTCCCAGACAGTAGAAATTAACACTTTGTTATATGTTCATTTCCATACCTTCAGAAAGTCTTTATCAACTCATTGTTATATTCCTTATTCATTCATCAGGCTCTTGAAATGTAGTGCTTGTCCTGATTTTACAGTTAAAAATTCTCCCCCAGAGCATGTGACCTTTGCAAGCAGCTAAATCTTATAGTCTTTCCTCATCTTGTTCTGATATTCTTTGACCTCTTTGTTTGCATTTGAAATTGTAGTTAACTATCCTCCTTGATGACCTCTAATCCCTTGACTACCATGACTTGACACTTTCATGAATCTTCCACCTCTCACAGTTATCTTTATCTTTTGCTAGAGATCCCTAACTTCTTTCTGCCTTTAAATTAAAGGTTCTCTTTTCTTTCTGAATTTTCTCCTTTGACAATCTTATATGATCCCATAACTCCAAGTATGATTCTATGCAGAGAATTCCCAAACCTCTCAACAGTTTTGATTCCATCTTTTCAATTGTCTTTATACTAAATACTATCTATGTGTGTGTATATATATATATATATACGTATATATATACTTATATTTATGCTAAATACTTCAGATTCATCATGTCCAAAACTGAAGATAACTTTTCTTTCAAAACCACTCTCTTCACAATCTCTCCCTGTATGTCGATTGCACCACCAACCCTTCCAACTCATCCAAGATTTTTACTAGTCATCTTTGATGCTTTCATCTCCTTCATCCCACGCATTAAATAAATCCCTTAATTCCCATACTTTGAACTGATGTTGTCTTATATCAAGTTCTTTCTGTACATCTTTTCTCAAATTCAATTGTGAACTCCTTGAGAATTAAATCTGTTATATCACTCTTTCTATTACCATCATTTCACACAATGTCTAATTGCTCAGTTTAATTAGTCATGTAAAAAAAAAAAGAAAAGTAGAGCTATCATCTAAATATCTGTACTCATTGGGGAATGAACAATATTCTGAATAATAATCCAGTTTTCCAAATGTTTTGTAGATTAACCATTTAAATACAAACTTTTTAAAAACATTTTAATGATTTTGAATGAAAATCTTAAGTATATTATTTGCACATTTCTTTGTTATCTTAAATAAAAAATATAAAGAACAAACTGACTTTTTGCTAATTGCTCAAAATAAGGGTGATGAATATGTTATTGTGTTCTAATACTATGATGCCCTAAGTTTTTACTGGACTTCATAAAATTGTTTCACATAGGTAAATATTTTCTGAACACAGATTCAAATTACTATGCATTCTGACTTCATGTGCCAGAGTTTCTGGGAATTTTTGTCTTTTTTTTTTTTTAGTTAACTTGTCAGTTGCTAGCCTGGAATATAACTGTAGTGTAGTGGAAAAAATGAAGAATTTGAAGCCAAAGGACTTGGTTCACCTTCCAACTGATTTTTACTGTTTGATTGTGGAAAAGTTAGATGACTGTCCTGAACATTTGGTTCCTTGTCTCTAAATTGGGGATAATACCTGTATTACTTAGATCATAACATTTGGTGTTATCTTTGATTTTTCTCTCTCAAGCCTCTCATATCTAGTTATAAATCCTAGTCAATTCTAGTTTTATAAAATCTCTTGCATCCTCTCTTATTTATTCCCATAAGTCACTACTCTCAAATAATCCCTATTTTTACTTCTCTGGACTATTGCTAAAATCTCCACACAGATCTTATTCTATCTCCCCTCTTTATTTTCTCTTATTTCCCCTCTAATTCATCTTTCATACTACAGAATTTATAGAATAAAACTACTTATGCATAAATTGGTCATGTCATTTGTTTGCAAGACTATTTAATGGTTCACAATCATCTACTGAGTTAAGTTTCACTGCATTGCAGTGATATTTAAGGTCCTTCAGAGCCAAGATGGTGGAGTAATCCAGAGCAACTCTGTGTCACCATAGGGATCCTTTCCAACCAATATTAAAATATCACCACAATACGGGGCAGCTGGGTAGCTCAGTGGATTGAGAACCAGGCCTAGAGACAAGAGGTCCTGTGTTCAAATCTGGCCTCTTCCCAGCTGTGTGCCTCTGGGCAAGTCACTTGACCCTCATTGCCTAGCCCTTACCACTCTTCTGCCCTGAAGCCAATACACAGTATTGACTCCAAGATGGAAGGTAAGGGTTTTAAAAAAATATCACCACAATAGAAATAGATGAGTGAAAGAATCAATAAGGAGACAGTGACAAAACTTTCAAGAAAAGAAAAACCCAAAAGCTCAGGGTGGAGCTCCCAGACAGGACAATCAAAGGTGTGTCTGATTGGATCAAGTACATAGTCAGATAAAAAATTTGAGCCTAAGCCTAGGGATAGAATTGATCAACCCTCCCCTACCTGATCAAGATAAGAGTGAGATCAAAAGCTTACACATAAGCCTGAGGCAATTCTTTAAGCTATCAGCATCTTAAGGGTCAATTGAATCAGCAGGGGGAGAGGGCTCTTAATGCTCTCAACCCTCATACCATTCATCATCCCTCAAGCCTACCTATAATTAAATAGGAAAAATGGGCATACAGCAAAGAAAGCACCTAACTAAAGAATTTCTATGGAGATAAAGAACAAGGTAGAGAGACACAGAAGGGGACAGTGAAAACAAAGGAAACATATGCAAAGTCCAAAAGAAAAATATGGATTGGACATAGATTCTGGAAGAACACATAATAATTCTTCAAAAAACAATTAAGAGAGGTAGAGGAAGATTGGCTAATATGAAAGCAAAGGGAAGTAATAAATGTTGGAGAGCATGTGGCAAAATTGGGACATTAATGCCTTGCTGTTGGAGTTGTGAATTGATCCAACAACTCTGGAAGTCAATTTGGAAGGAACTATGACTAAAGGGCTTTAAATCATTACCTGCCCTTTGATCCACCTATACTACTGCTGGGTTTATACTCCAAAGATATAATAAGGAAAAAGACTTGTACAAAAATATTCATAGTTGCACTCTTTGTGGTGGTAAAAAAAATGGAAAATGAGGGGATGCCCTTCAATTGGGGAATGGCTGAACAAACTATGGTATATGTTAGTGATGGAATACTATAGTGCTAAAAGGAATAATAAAGTGGAGGAATTCCATGGAGACTAGAACAACCTCCAGGAAGTGATGCAGAGTAAAAGGAGCAGAACCAGGAAAGCATCGTACACAGAGACTGATACACTGTGGTACAATCAAATGTAATGGACTTCTCTACTAGCAGCAATGCAATGATCCAGGACAATTATGAGGGACTTATGAGAAAGAATGCTATCCATCTCCAAAGAAAGAACTGTGGGAGTAGAAACACAGAAGAAAAACAACTGCTTGATCACATGGTTTGATGAGGATATGATTGGGGATGTAGACTCTAAATGATCACTCTACTACAAATATTAATAATATGGAAATGGGTCTTAATCAATGACACATGTAAAACATAGTGGAATTGCTTTTGGCTTTGGGAGGGGAGGGAAAAACATGAATCATGTAACTATAGTAAATATTCTAAATTAATTAAATAAACTTAAAAAAAGAGAGAGGCAGGGGAAAAGTGGGAAAGAGAAATGAAAGTGATGCAAGGAGAAGTGAAAGTCATGCAAGAAGAAACGGGCCAACTGAAAAAGGAGAACCAAAAACTGACAGAGGAAAACCACACTTTAAAACTAAGAATTGACCATCTAGAAACTAATCATTTCATGAGAAATCAAGAAACAATAAAGCAGAATAAAAGGAATGGAAAAAATAGAAGAAAACATGAACTATCTTATTGAAAAAAAAACAAATCACCTAGAAAATAAATCTAGGATAAACAATTTGAGGATTACTGGGTTACCTAAAAGCCATGATCAAGAAAAACCCTTGGATACCACACTACAATAAATTATTGAAGAAAACTACCCAGAGATCATTGAACAAGAAAATAAAATTGAAATTGAAAAAATTCACAGATCACCTCCAGAAAGAAATCCTCAAATGACAACTTCCAGGAATATAATAGCTAAATTCAAGAGCCACCAAGCCAAGGGAAAAAATGTTTCAAGTAGCCAGAAAGAAACCATTCAAATACCATGGAGCTACAATCAGGATCACAGAGGACCAAGTGGCTTCTACATTATAGGATTGAAAGGCATTTGCTTCAGGAAAGCAAAAGATTTGGGTTTGCAATCCAGAGTCACTTGTCCAGCAAAACTGATTATATTTTTTCAGGGCAAAAAAAAATGAACATTCAATAAGATATCAGATTTCGAAGCATTCCTGAGGAATAAGCTAGACCAAAACAACAACAACAACAACAACAAAAATTGAAGGCCAAACATGAGATACAAAAAAAGCCCAAAAAGGTAAATAAGAAAGAGAAAATTTAAGGGACTCATCAAGGTTAAAATGTTTATATGTCTACATTTAAAGAGGATTCCTGTAATTCTCAAAGATATTTAAGGTCATTCAAAGACCAGTACTCACCTACCTTTCTAGCCTGATCATATTTTACTCTCTCCACAAACTCTGTACTCCAGAAATTTGTATTATTCTATTGTTTTTGGACACATATTTTGCTTTCATATATTTATCCTTTTGCTACTACCATTTTATGTTCTAATTTTATCTTCATCTGCTAAGTTACTAATTATTCTAACGAATGAATAATGTTTGGAAATGCTCAAATAAAAAAAATAATTAAAAAAACACTTTAAAAAAAGAAAAGAAAAGAAAAAGAATAATAATAAAAAGTAAAACTACCATATGGGCAGCTAAGGGCATTTAGGTAGCACAGGGAATAATGTTGGGCCTGGAGTCAGGAAGACTCCTCTTTTTTTTTTTTTTAAATACCTCACCTTCCATCTTAGAATCAATTCTGTATATTGATTCCAAGGCAGAAGAGTGGTAAGGTCTAGGAAATGGGGGTTAAGTGACTTGCCCAGGGTCACACAGCTGGGAAGTGTCTGGGACCAGATTTGAACACAGGACCTCCCATTTCTAGGCCTGGCTCTCAATCCACTGAGCCACCCAGCTGCCCCCTTTATTTTGATATTCTATAAGCTCAATGAAGAAAGGGACCACACATTTTTTAAGTCTTTCATCTGCCTCAGCTCCTTGCCTATTGTTCAACCATCATAAAAATTGAGTATTTTTTATTGTTACTTATATTGTTTCCATTTTCCTAATACCCGTTTGCTTGTTCAACTCTTTTATGAGAAAAGCAAATAACCAGAAATGTTAGTTTCCTCATCTATAATGTGGAATTACTTTTCCTATCTCAAGTGGGACTACTTCATATACCATACAATGTGATTTTAAAGATAAAATAAAATTCTTTCTCATTTGTGCTTTGCAAAAAGTACTATAAAGGTATTAAATATTATATTAGAATTATTTGTACAACAGTAATAAGCTTCTGAAAGAGGGCTTGAAAAGTATTCCTATTAAGGGATCAACATGGTAAATTGGTCTTAGACTCAGGAAACTCATATTTGAATCCTGGTTCCAATTCTTGCAGTGTACTTGTGGCAATGTGTGGCACTTGTGGCAATATCATTTACCCTCACTCATTTTCAATTTTTAGTAAGTTGTTAAATGGTATCTGAAAGAGCATCTGCTTAACAAAGCTTATGGAATTGAATGAGCAAATGAATATACGTTTTTTTATGTTTTGTGCTTTGCCTGTTCTTTATTAGCACTATTCTATTTGGTCAACAAACAAGTATTAAGACAAGTTCATAGCATTATAAGATTTATAACTAGCCACAACCTTAGTGATAATCAAGTTTCATTCCTATAAGCAAGAGCACTGAAGCCCAGAGAGATGACAGTATTTTCCTAAGCATATAATGCATGCTCTTAGCCTTTAAAAGATGCTCAGAATCATTGGAAGGCTGTACCTAAATGCTTTCATAATATCATTATTATAGGCAATTTATTCATTCATATCAAAGCCTAACATCTCATCTTGTACAATTCTGTCTATGACTCTTAAGCCTTCTGTGGTATGCCTGCAAATACACTAAATATCAAAAATTAGGAAGAAGAATATATCCACACAGAATGTTTGAGAATAATAGATGATGACAAAAAAAGTCATTGAGATTGTAAATAGAAAGTCAGCTTCAAAGTCAGGAATCCCTGGGTCCAAGTATTATATTTGTTACATACTTTCTTTGTGATTCTAGAAAATTTACTTGACTTCATTTATTAAGACAACTTCTTTTAAAAATATTATTTGATGATTTTATTTTTTGCTTTTAGGTCACCTGAATTTCCAAATATATCCTTCCCCATGCACCTACCTAAAAAGCAGGGGGAAACACCTGTCTAAATAGCTTAAAAGTCTATTGCTGAATTTTGAGTATGATGATATACATCTCAGAAATCAGCAAATGCTACAAATTGGAGCTTAATATATTATTTAGTTGATTGTTTAGACTGAAGAAACCTTTGGAGAAAGTGTTAATGTAAATTAAGCTTTAGAATATAATGTGGTTATATTTTCCCCAAAGAGCTGGTTTTTAAACATTTACCAACACTCCATTGCCAATAAGTCATCCCTTTGAATGTAGAGCTAAAAAAGAACAATAAAAATAGAAAAATTTGCCAATAAGGTTTCAACCATAAGGTTGAAAATATATCCTTTGTTCCATACACATACTCTCAATTTCTTTGAGGAAGGGAAGAACAAAGAAGGGGAACTTTCTCTTTTAGGACCAAGCTTGTTCATTATTATTACAAAATTTTAAGGTGTGAAGCAGAAGGAAAATTATAGTTTTATCTCAAAGACATTACTTATCTATATTTTTAAAATATTACATATAAACCTAAAACATACCATTGGACATTTATAAGACATTCAATACAATGTATTTAGAGAAAAACATATTAAAATGTGTTAAATAAATAAGGTATGTACATTTATATAGCAGCATGTTTCTGAACTAGCACTTAAAATTAAATAGAAGAATACAAAAAATAGTGTCAACATGACTATGGTAAAAAGGAAAATATTCAGGAAAAACCAATATTTTCCCATTTTGGTGATATATAAATAATTGAGATTACCATAGAAATAAGATAGAGAAAAAACATTTTTAAAACATACTAGAAAAATGTACCTAAAGCAACTTAATCAAAATGCATAAAAACAAGGAAAGAGGGAAAGGAAAAATTAGATTTATCTCATATCCAATATTATAAACTTTTTTAACTTTTAAAATTTATTACCAAATAGCACCCATTCAAATAAATATTTCCTGATGGAATTTTCTCATTTTATTCTATATTGATTCTGTAAACATCAGGGTCATAAACTGCCTCAAATATTGAATTGGCATAAACCTTACAGCATGTTATGTAGCTAACTTACCCTTTAAAAAAAGTTTTAACCTCGTTAACCTCTGTGAATTCTGCCTCTTGATTTGTGCTGAGGGTGATGTGACACTAAGATCTCATTAACAATAAATTTTCACCTCAAGACAGGTCTTAGTAATAATTACCCAACAAGATAATGAAAACAGATTATATAACTTATCCAAGCATAAAGAGTGAGAGAATAAAAGATGAGCAAAACAAACAAAACCCATATTTACCAAATCAGAATAATTTTGATTGAACACTATGCTAATTCATTCCTTATGCTTGATGATATTTTGGTTTCTGATGGAAAACTGAATTTTCCCCATTTGTCTTTTATTGTTTTTGGTAACCTTTGTTTATTGCCAATGTCTCTAAGGATTAGCATATTATTTTGCTTTAGTCAACCTTCACTTTCCAGTATTATGAGAAGAAATGATAATTTTTAAGATGATAAATATCAGGTAAGAAGGGATTTTGGCTATGTGACACAATTACAATCATTTGAAAAATGAAAAAATCAATCACGTCCACAAAAGAAAAATTTTTAGTCTTTTTGGTGAGCAAACATATTCCCTGACTTTTTTTAAGACATACCTTCAGTGAAATACAAATCCTGGATTTCAAATCACAAAAACTAGCTCTTACTTTGAGAGCTGATTATTTACTAGAAATGTTACCTTAGAAAAGCCACTAAATTTCTCTGGATCCTAGAGTACACAATGGATACACAGTAAATCAGGAAACACTGAAAACCTTAAAGTATTATGTATATGTGCTTTATTACTGCTTTTGCAAAAGTCTTACCAATGACCATACCAAAAACAGGCCAGGAATAGTGGATCAAAAATTGATTATGCCACAGCTGTCTCACTTCATTTCTACCTTCTTTATAATAATTTAACTTCTGCTTCAGGTAAGTGTCTTGCATTGGTCATGAGGTCACTAATGGAAAAGTGGATAGAATGCTGAATTTGAAGTCAATGAGTTTTGAGTTTAAATCCTCCATCAAGTTCTATTGTCTTTGTTAACTTCACACAAGTCATTTAGTCTTTCAACCTGTGAATATGAAATCCCTACCCCGTCATGATTATAATAGTAATCACAGTTTTTTTGTACATATTCAGTTATTTTGTGATTGTAGATTTTAAACTTTTCTAAAAATAATCATTTTTAAAAGTAAGTCACATAGCTGGTATGACTCTTCTCCACCCCATCCTGTACGATGTGAAATTGCTGTTCAAACATACCCATGTGGTATCTGATTTTTACTTCACTTCTCCTTTGTTGGTTGATTTTATTGTGCTTGATTCTTGGAATCAATCCGAAAAATTGTAATTTTGGCAACAAGTTTGTGATCTACATAAAGAGGATGCTCACAAGGCTTGGGATCTTGGGTTGCTAACCAGAATCTGATTTTATTGTGAGGCTGGCCCTCTTTCAGTAAACCTATTTCTTTTTGGCCTTGGAGATCTTGTTTTATTTGTGTGTGTGTGTGTGTTGGCTAATGAATTTTCATTATAAACCTGTCTCATGGGTTTGTGTCAATCAAATGATGATATGATGTGAAATATTTTATGATGTAAGATAACAATCTAGTACTTCATAAATCTTAATAGAATATAAATATTAGCTATAATTATTACTACTTCCTAGGAATGAAACCAATTTTCCCAAGTTTCCCTTTGAGTCCATCTGTTTAGGATACTAATACAAAGCTTGGGATGTGATTCATCCCTCCCATCTAATGTTTAATAAAATCTCTAGTAAAGATACAAAAATAACTTTTTCTCTCCCTTCCCCCTATTTGATTAGAATAAGTCAATAGGCAAATCAGATACTGCTGAAGTGATTAATCTTGCTAATGAATTTGAATTTATTTTGGAGATCACATGGAACAAGGACTTGGATCCTCTGCTTTTAAGTCCCAAAATCCAGAGTTCAGAAGCCTCAAACCAAACCATCAATGAGGTACCAGATCTGAAATAAAATCAGATCTAACAAATAGAAAACAAGATAAAGGACACAATCAGGTTGCCAAGTTATAATTAGAAATTGAATCAGAGGTTGATTTGAAGGGAAAGGAGAAGCACTACTGTACAGGCTCTTTGTAAAGAACTAATTAGGCAGAGGGATGGTAATCAGCTTTAGAGAAGAAATGTTTTAGACTACAAGTACATGATCAAATCTTCCTGCTCTTTCTCCTTTGCTGATTCCAGATCATCTTTAGCTATAGGTATCCCTCCCGGTTCCATCCTGTTCCATCCTCTTCTCTTCTCCCTTGATACTCTCTTTCACTTGCTAATCTCACCAGCTGCACATGGATTTAATTACCATCTCTCTACTGAGCATTCCCAGATCTACCCATCCTGCCCCAACCTTTCTGCTGCTTTCCAATGTCACATTTCCAGCTGCTTTTTAGATCTTTCGAACTAGACGTTCAGCAGGACATTTTAAACTTAACTCCTCCAAAAGAGAATTTATTATCTTTCCCTCTGAACTTCATCCCTTCCTCCTACCTTCTTCCCCAAGTCCTTCAAGCTCACAACTCAGTAGTCATCCTTGCCTCCTCACAATCTCTCACCCCCTTTATCCAATCTATTGCCCAGATGTTCTGACTTTACCTTTGCAACATATTCTGAATGCATCTACTCTGACATTGCCACCTTTCTAGTGCAGATGTTTATCACCTCACACTTGGACTCTTATAATAGCCTACTGGTGGTTCTGCCTGCTTCAAGTCTCTCCCTACTCCACTTTATTCTTCATTCAATCACTAAGATTATTTTCCCAAAGCACAGGTCTGACCATGTCACTTCCCTATTCAATAAATTCCAGTAGCTCCCATTGTTGCTTCTAAGATCAAATATAAAATCCCTTTTTTGGCATTCAAAAACCCTTTATAGTCTAGCATAACCTCCTGCTTTTCCAGGCTTCTCACACCTTAGTCTGGTCCATATAGTTTTTTTTACAGTGACACTGGCTTCCTGTCTGTTCCAGGAACAAGACTTTATCTCTTGACTCCAGGCATCCCATACATGAAATATTCTCTTTCATCAACTCCAGCATTTAGACTTCCCAGGTTTCCTTTAAGCATCAACTAAAATCTCATCTTTTATAGGAAGCCATTCCCAAACCCTCTTAATTCTAGTACCTTCTATCTGTTAATTATTTCTTATTTATCCTTTATGTAGCTTGTTTTGTATGCATGTGTTTGCCAGTTGTCTCTCCCATTAGATTTTAAGTTCCTTGAAAACAGGACCTGTCTTTTGCCACTTTTTTAATTTTTAAATCCTCATTATTTAGCACCATGCCTAGAACACAGTAGATTCCTAAAAACTGTTTCCTGATTGATAGAGCTATGTCCTGCTCCATCCTAACAAGTAAAATAGTTAAATATAGTCTGCTTATTTCTCTAAAGGTTCTTCTTTTTAACAACAAGAATTATTATCCAGATTATTATCTTCACATTAAAATATATCAAAATTTTTATACAGTAAGATGGTACTGTGGTTCTGGACGAGCCTTGGAGTCAGGAAGCTCTGAAATGTGCCTCAGATAACTTTTTTAAACTGCTGAAGGAGTTTCAGACCTCTCCACTGGGGGAATTTCTATACTAGGCATGTTTTTTTCCATTGAAATTTCAGGACCAGAACTATCAGTCAAGTCCTCCCTTCTTCCCACCTCACCCATATAATTTTAAGTAATAAGCTCAAAAATAGAAGCATGCTAATTAATGATCTTTTTGGAGTCTTTAGATGTGTTTCTGTGGCAAAAATAAATATGTAAATCAATTAATCAACCAATAATGAAAATAAAATTGGTATTTAATGGAAATGGGAATGATAAATTTTAAAGGATTAAAAATTATGGATGTTTTGACATGATTTTGTAAGAAATCTTTCCATCAGGCCTTTAACTCATCTTTGCAAACCTCCTCTATCCAAAAATATCTTTGACATATTGAGTGAGAATTCTTTTATTTTTATTTAATTAATATTTTATTTTTCCCCAATTTTATGCAATAACGACTTTTACCATCTATTTCCAAAGTTTTAAGATTCAAAGTGTCTCCTTCTTCCCTCCCTCCTTCCTAAGATAAAGCAAATTGATCTAGGTTATATATAAATATATATATATGTATATATACATATATATGTACATACATATATGTGTGTATGTATGGTCATTCAAAATATATTTCTACTTTGTTCATATTGTTAAAGACTCATATGAAACAAAACCAAATGCACACTGACACACAGAAATAACGGAGGAATAGTATGCTTTGATCTGCACAGCAGATTCTATCATTTCCTCTAGGAGTGAATAGCATTCTTAATCAAAAGTCCTTCAGAATTGCCTTGAATCACCATATTGCTGAGTATAGCTGTCTTTCACAGTTGATCACTATATAGTATTGTGAATATTCTTCTGATTCTGCTCACTTCACTCTGTATTGGTTTATGTAAGTTTCCCTAAAGTTATACTGCTTGTCATTTCTTATAGCACAGTAGTATTCTATAGCAATCATATGCCACAACTTGTTCAAACATTCCATAATTGATAGATATCTCCTCAATTTCCAATCCTTTGACACCACAAAAAAGAGCTACTATAAATGTTTTTGTACAAATATGTCTTTCATATCTTTTTTTTTCATTTCTATGGGATACAGATCTAGCTAGATCAAAAAGTATACATAGTTTTATAGTCTTTTAGGCTTAGTTTCAAATTATTCTCCAGAATGGTTAGATCAGTTTACAACTCCACTAACAAAGCATAAGTGTGCCAGTTTTTACCAGATCCTCTCCAACATTTATCTTTTCCCTTTACTGTCATATTAGCCAGTCTGATCAGTATACATCAGTGTTTAATTTGCATTTCTCCAATCAATAGTGATTTGGGGGCATTTTTATGTAACTATAGATAACTTTGATTTCTTCATCTAAAAATTGCATATCCATATCTTTTGATCATTTGTCAATAGAGGAATGTCTTGTATTCTTTTGTATTTACTCAGTTCTCTATATATTTGAGAAGTGATATTTTCCCTCAAAACACTTGCCATAATTTTCTTTCCCCTTACCCCCCAGCTTTCTGCTTCCTTTCTAATCTTGGTTGCATTGGTTTTCTTTGGATTGAGAATTCTTATACATGTTTTGAAATGACTAATTATTTACAAAATCATTACAAAATCCTGGGTGTATGGAGTGTTTAGGGAGGGATTGTATCTCTGGTATGGAGGGCTTGTTGTGCCCTCTTAGGGCAGCTCTCCAGCCTCTGACCCTCACCTGACACCCAGCTCTCACTTGTGGCTCCCAGTAGCTGCTAGCATGTGGCAGCGGCCACACCCTGGGCAAAGGCTTCGACAGGCCAACTAAACCTTGTGAGGGTAGCCATCGGGTCATCGACCCCTGGTGAACCAGGGCTTTGCTCACCCAGCATGTGAAGACTGCTTTGGCCCAACAGACGGAAGAAACCAATAAGAAGGTTCAACGGCTGAGAGGGCGACACAGCAAAGCACTGTGGAGTGCTCAGGGCATGTTGGAGCACAAAAGACAACACGGCCATCCAATGCAGCTGAGGAAGTCTCCAGGTGTAACGACTTTTTGTGCCACTGGACCCAGGCTTCCGAGAGAGTGGGACTGTCTCGGTGCAACGACTTTTCCACTTAAATCTCCTTCACGCACAAGTGTTTTTGTGCACACTCATCTATCATAGATGAAAACGTACAAAGACAATCATCATCCTCAATTACCAAGAGACTACTACTAAATCATTGGTCCAGACATCCCACTGGCTTTTGTCATTTAGATATAACTCCATTCACTCTTTGTTTTGAATTATTGTCTTTGAATTATTAACTCTTTTAAATTATTATATATTGAATTATTAACTTTTTTCTGTGAAGATAGACTTACACATTTTTATACAACTCTCACTTAACTTGCAAGATTTCTGAAGGCAAGAATCTGACTTTTATTTCATTTTTAACTGCCATTCAACATTTACTATGATGTTACACAAAGAGAACTCAGTAAATATCATTGACTCACTGACTGATACAATTCATAAACACAGCTTGAACAAAAACTCTGAGGTATAGATGGTTAGCACTAAAAGGCATGTAACATCACAATCTCCCAAAAATGAGAGTGAGAGCCAGGGCCACACATTATTTTAACAGGTCTAATGTCCTACTAAAAATTTAGAGTCAACACTTCATTATACTTATAATAGTATACCCATTTAAACTAGGCATTTTCTTGATGTGATTCCATCTACACTTGGGATCTTTTCTCCCCTTTCCCTCAACTCCAACTTTTGTAGATGCAGTATGTCTCCTGAATGGATCAATATACAAGCCACATGATTTAGAACATCATTAAAATCAATAAGGAATTTAGATTCTTCCTACAGAAAAAAATCAAAACTCAGTTTATCAGAGGTAAATTTGAACCATTATTTAGTCCCTTTGTTCCATGACAAAAAGATACACAATATGGAAGTAGCTCTTAAGTGAATATTGGGACACTAGGGGCATTCTGTTCAGAAGCAAAACTGTGTCCATAATGTTGCTCTATTATTGTGAGTTCTTTTATCCTTTATTATATTTATTAGCCCTTTTAAATTTTAATCACATGACATGAAATGTGAAATAAGAAGTGATTTATAAGTAACCTTTAGTGAACTACTTGACTATTTAGAATCTTTGCCACTCATGAACTCATTAACTGCTAGAAAGGACAGTTAATTAACCTATGGTAGGTAAATATCAGTATGCAGCATTTTGACTATTAATAAAAGGGAAATGAGAGATTAACAAATTAAGTGAATTCTTCAACTTGCTCAATTAGAATAATTTTTGCCATAAAACTTGGGAATGTATATTTGCTAGATAAAGGAGAATATCCTCTACTATGCTCTTATATTCTCCTACTCTTAATGAATGGAAAGTCAGATAATTGTAATTTTCTTAACATATACTGAAGACCAGAAGAACTTTCAGCATACATATAATGGTGGAGGGATGGTAAGGAGAGAAAGAGAAGGGTAGAAGCATTGTTCTAAGTGCATTACAAATATTATCTAATTTGGTTCTTTCAACAATCTTGCAAGTTAGGTGTTTTTTTTTTCATTCTTTAAGTGGAGGAAATTGAGGTTAAGTGATTTGCTCAGAGTCAGACAGTAAAGGTCTAACAGTTTATATTTGAACTCAGATCTTCCAGTCTCCAAGCCTCCAAGCCTAGAATTCTAATATATATATATATATATATATATATATATATAAATATATATATATATATATATGGAGTTCTCCTTGAATAAAGATGCCAAAGATGGCACCCTAGTCCCCTTCAGGTCTGTCATAAGGTACTGGTCAAATATAATGACAAATATAATGACAACTATTTGGTTATAATTACCAGTTATCATGAGCCCAATCTCCATATGAAAATCCCCAAAGCTTGTAAATTTTAATGACTGCTTGACTTGGAAGCAAGGCAAGGTGGTGACATCTCTAGGATGAATTTTTAAAGCACTGACCTATGGCTAATTATGAGTTTTCTGGTGAATCAATAAATAAACATTTATTATAAACCTTGTACATTCCAGGTTTTGTGCTTAGAAATGTAGTTGCAAAGACAAATATATATATATATATATTTATTTATTTATTTATTTATTAAAATAGGTAACTTGTTTATCTACTTTTACTAGTATGTAGTATGGTTCCTTACTATGTAGGGATGAATGGTTCCTTATGAGTTTGATCTCCCTCAGAACAGAGTCTATGTTTTATTTCATATTTGTATATGTACTCAGTGCCTAAAACAATGACTTGAGCACAATAGATACATTTATAAATGTTTCTTAGTGCTATAAGTCTAGAACTGGAATGACCTTTACAGGATATTCAGTTCAACACTCCTCCAGCTCTGCATATGAGTAAAGTGACATCTAGAAAGGACACAAAGGTAATAAAAAGAAAATCTATTTATTTGTTGAATTAAATCAAATCAAATTAAGAAATTCTCTTGACCTGTGTTCTAGTGGATTCTAAAAAAGCATAATCTTTGATTTGTCTCAATCATTCTGTCCCTTCAATGATGTTGATACTCCCATGGATCATCATGAAAGATCTGACTTTTGAATAATGGCAGGTCTTTTGCTACTTGTAGTCCTTTATTGGTCAGTGTGACATTTTCACATGAACTGAGGCACATGCTAGCCGATGGCTGCACCTGAACTCCATTTATCTGCCCGTGTCATTTTCAAACTATTGATGTCGATGTTAACATTGCTCCAAGTAGACATTGCCTCAAGAAAACACACAAATCATTTTTACTTAAAAGACGCTTATGTCTCTTCTAACTCTGCCTGTGCATTATTCCTCAGTGAGAAATGCTGACAAATCATTGCTCTCTGGGCAAGATTCTTTTTTTTTTTTTTATTTGCACCCCTGGCATGTCTCTTCTTTAACCAGAACTTCCTTTGAAGTCAGAAGCAAGTGTAAATGGAGTTCCATAGGAAATTACATTTCATCCTTCTGGAAATGTAGTTTAAAATATACTTAGATCTAGCTTGGCAAAGAGATTTTTTTTCCTTATCTCATTCTTCGAGGAAGCTAAACAATTTCTGAAATGCTTCTGTAAACTGCTGGCCATGCTAAGTTGATTTAGAAAGCATGTAACTTTAAAGCAAGAAGGTGGTAGTGGCTCATTGTCAAGTGCCAGACCAGATCAAGAAGACTTGAGTTCAAATCCAGCCTCAAATAGCTTTGTGATCCTTGGCAAGTCATGCAAACTCTGCCTTGGTTTTCTCATTTGTAAAATATGGATAATAATAATAATAATAATAATAATAGCACCTACCTCCCAAGGTTTTGTGAGGATCAAATAAGAAAATAATTGCTAAGTATTTAGCATAGTACCTAGCACATCAGAAATGTTATAGAAAAGTTAGCTATTAGATATAATATTTGCTATTTATCCTTCATTTTTCGAAGAGGACTAATGACATCATAGGATGAGGTCTTGATGTAACAGGTGAAATTTAGGGGTGCACACATTCATCAGCCTCATTCTCTCTTCCAGAATCATCCAAGTTCAGTGGCATAACAAAAGTCAGGATGACTGGTGATGACTTGACATGCAGTAGATAATTCTGGCATCTTTAATGTTTGAAGTTCTAAGTATTCTGCAGTGCCTGTTTTAGCTACTTTCCAGGATTTTTGAACTAATTCTTCTCCTCCACTTGCAGAAGTCTTTGCATGGTTGGTGTAGACATCTTCCTAACTTACATGAGGTTTGAAGGCTATCAAACCTTCTACCCTGGTTTACCCTGTTTGCTGAGATGGTTTTATAGGGTGTTTATTACAAGTTCTTGGTGCCACAGATGAGTTGGATGAAAGGTGAGCACCAATACTGGAAGAGTAGTCCTGAGAAGGGTAGAGTAAGCCCTCATACCAAAAGTACTAGTCCTCCCTGAACACCCCATATATCCCAATATCCCAACTCTTATAGTATAAGCTTATTGATAGTATAGCAGTTGGGAAATGGAAAGAGAGAAATTCCCTAACTCTTGTGAAATGATCAGACTTGGAAGAAATCTGCATGTTTATACACGTTTAAATTAATAAATGTAAGGAATGTTCTCACCACCCCTCATCCCTAAGTCCACTAATTATCATTAGAGAGACTGGACCAGTAACAAACAATATATCTAACTGGGAGCTGAGGGAAGTCAAACTAGACAAGCTGTGGAAAGGCAGATTCAGGGAGCACAACTATATTGGGGGCATAGACAAATACAGATTCAAGACTGTATAAAGATCCCCAGCACTCACAACACAGCAGAGTGTTACATATATCTCAGGGGAACTTCATGAGGATTTCTGGAAGGGTGAAAAAGAATTCCATCTGGCCAGGAGCTGCCACTTACCCCCTTTCTACATGTGCTCCTAAGCCTGAGCCCACTTTCTCCAGGCTTCTGCTTTTGTGTGTGTGTGTGTGTGTGTGTGTATAATATATACCAGACTTTTGGAAAGAATGTTTATACCAACTCTTCTTCATATATTACCTTAGAAAATGTCTTTACATAAAATCTAATTAATTCCGCCTGCCTAACTGGTAACAACTTGATAATCAGCATGGAGTAAGTGAGTGGTGACTAATGAGCAAGAACATTAAAAATCAACTCCGATCCTTTAGGGTTCTGCTTAGAACTCCTTTGGGAATATGACCCATCCATCCTGTTGGGGGCAAAGAGAGAGGGGGTTGTTGTATAGGTATGAAAAAATGAACAGTGAAAGGAAGGTGGGAAATCAAGTACTATATGTGAGAAACAGGTGAGTCAATTTGTTTGGTTCATAAGTATAAAGTGAACAGCATACAATGACCCTAGAAAGAGAGGTTGAGGTCAAGTTATGAAGGACTTAAAAGATAAGAATAGCTTGTTTTTACCTTTGAAAATAATAAGATTCATGAGAGTTGAGTGATGAAGAATGGGATGTGGTCTGATCTGCCAGTTTGACAACAATATGAATGGATGATAGTTTGGACTGGGGAAGGAACTGAGGCAAACAGAACAATTTGGGAGACTATATGAGTAGAAAGAAGGGAAAAGATGAGAGAAATGTGAAAATAACAAAGGCAAGATTTGGCAACTGACTGTGGACATGCAAAAATTTCACACTGGGAGTTCCTTATATTAATGAAATGAGAGAGAGAGAGAGAGAGAGAGAGAGAGAGAGAGAGAGAGAGAGAGACAGACAGACAGACAGACAGACAGACAGATAGACAGACAGAAAGAGAATGTAGCTATAAAACCCTCCATTAGAGAAGGCATCATATTGCAAAGAGATATTTGTATCTATAAAACTATGTCTTATTTCTATTTATCAGTTCTTTTTCTGGAGGGGGATATATACAAGCCATACTTCAAACACTATTCCTAGTTCAGTATACAATATTCTCTTGGTTATGCTTATTTTACTCTTCATAAGTCTTTCCAAGTTTCGTTTTGTTTTAAACTAAACTGCTTGTCATTGCTTATAGTATAGCAGTATTCCATCACAATCATATGCCACAACTTGTTTAGCCATTCCCCAATCGACAAACATTCCTTCAGTTTCTACTTCTTTGCCACCACAAAGAGAGTTACTATAAATATTTTAGAACATATGGATTCTTTTCATTTTTTCCTATAACCTGGAGAAATAAACTTAATAATGGTATTGCTAAGTTCTATAACTTTCTGCATAATTTCAGATTGTTCTCCAAAATGGTTGGATAAGTTTACAGTCCTTCTTTTTCTACACCCCTCCAACATTTGTCATTTTAGTAACTGTGATATCACTGATGTCTTTTGATACATGCATGAATTGGATTTAAGTAAGGTAGAATTTCACAAAATTATCAGTCTTACTCTTTCTTCCAGAGTCATAGAAAACCAGTGGGAAGACAAGTCAGAACAACTGATGCAGTGCATGACCTCTTTTTTTTTTGTCTTCTTAGAAGCAGAATCTGGACTTCCAGTTCATTCCATTTTTTATCTGCTACTCTGCTTGGTTTCAGCTTTGTAGAGCAAGATAACCTGAGACAGATATTCCCTGATCTGCTCCCCTTCTCCATTTTCTTTTTGTATTGTTTTTCCCAATTAGAATGTAAGTTCCTTCAGGGCAGGGGCTGTTTTATTTGTTTCCTCAAGACTTTACTTAGTGTCTGGTAAGTGCTCAATAAATGTCTATGCATATAATTGATTTGGATAGTCATCCACAGAAATAAAACTCATCAATAAGCAAACATCTTACTTGGCACTGCTTAGATTTTGCTCAGTGGAAATAAAATGAGCAGCCCCACATCAAATGGGCCAATTAGGGTTGTACAGTAGTTTCTCAACTGTTTGTAACCATTCTGTTATTTTCTGTTGCTTAGTGTTGCCCTATAAAAGCATCTATTCTATTCTTGTTTCATAGTGGTACATTGAGCACCTTTTTTCCCTTTCTGCCTGGTGAAGATCCCCCCTCAGAGTAGAACCCAAAATAAAATTGTTCTCCAGAAAACCCAGGTTTGGGTACAATTGGAGCAGGAGAAAATATAATTCACTTATTGACGAAGCAGTACTTATCCACGGAACATTGCAGAACCTTGTATTTGACCTATCTCCTTAGGAAAAAGCAGGGAGATGGACAGTCCACATAGAACCTATTCCTCTGTAGGAATATATTTGCTCAATATATTGAATTGATGCAGAGCAAAGGTGATGTTCTGGCTCCATAACTGAATAGGAAGAAGAGAGTAGACTGGCTTGCTTTTGAGAAATTGTTTTAGTACTTGCAGTAGCACAAGCTTCTTTCTAAAACAAAGGTCCATCTTTTTTTTTTTTGTTAGCATCAGTATTCTTTCAGTAATGAGTTAGAAAATACATTTGAAGGATAAAAGTTGAAGATCACCTAACGAGTGGCAGGGAGGTTCCAGATTGGTGTGAATATATTGCAAAATAATGTCTCAAAATTGTGTACAAAAAGATGCAAAAAACTATAATTATTATTAAAGATATATGTGACCATAAGAGAACATTGGCCAGTCATTTTGTGAGAGAGATGGGTAACACATAGGTAAATCTTATGCTTCATTGGTATCTTCACCATGAGAGGATGTCTTGAGCAAGGCACCCAGCACATCAGACAGGTTTGTTCAGGAATCACGGGAAGAAATAGACAAAAGTCACACATGATAAGAAGGCATGAATGAGTTGTGATCAGAATTACTGAAGGGCTTACTCTCAACAGTGATTTCATAATCATCCAAGTCTAGCTATAATTCATCTTGTTAGAATTGGGCCACCAGTAAACTCCTTCCAGGTGAATATCAATCTGTTTATTACTCAACACTTATTGGATAAAGCTGCCAAACAGGTTATACATCCAGTTAACATCCTATTGTATTGCAAACATTTCTCCATTTTCTATACAAATTTATCATTGTAGACATTGTCAAAGGCTGTGCTGAAATTCAAATATTCTATGTCTACAGTATTCCTTTGATTTATCTGTCTAGTAACCCTGTCAAAATAGTAAATGAGAAAATACTTACAACTATGGTTTTGTTTTTTTCAAATACCAGTATCTGTCACCAAGACCATTTTGATGTATTGTTACTGTTTTAAAACTAAATTTATCACAAGAGCATAGTATTAGAGTGTATTGGTGTCATGGTGAAGTTATAAAAGCTTTCAAAAGCTTCTAAATTTACCAGTGGTTAAGTTCTTGAACAAAACCTCAGTCTAAAGACTGTATAAATTGTCATATTATCTTTAGGTCCCATTACAGTGAGCTCTTATTTAATCTAAATGAAGTGTCCAACATTCAACTTGTCCAGAAAACAAATACTATGTACTGAGACCAAAATATGAGATTTATCATTTCACTTTCCCCTCAAATATCAAAGCTGAAGAATTACCCATTGTGCTGAGGAGTTTTAAGAGCTAAATGATATTCAACTGAAGAAATAAGATACAATGGAAATCGACTTATTAGGAAATGGAGGCTATATTCTAAAGAAAAGAAAATTGTGGAATGATTGGAAAAGTGAGGCTTTAATGTAAGAGAGCCTGGATTTGGATGTCATCTCTACATTTGCTAAGTAACACGTAACTTCTTTGTTCCTTGGTTTTCTCACTTATAAAATGAAAGCTAGTTTGATTATATAGCTACAAAGATGCTTTCTAGTTCTTCATCCAGGATCTCTTTTTTTTACTGATTAACAAATGGAAAGTAAGAGTTTATTTTACAGTCCCAAGTACTCATAAAAAAGCTTAGCATATAAGCTATGTTCTATATATGTATATATACACATATCTGTGTATGTATATATGGCATGTATCATATTGTCACTCAGTCATATATGTATTTTTATCACAGAATTAGACCCAACATTCCAGTCTCTCAGGATGCTTTGAAAACCTGTTCATTTATCCAATGTATCATCCAAAAGAGGTCAGCTTTATCTGATACAAATATTTAAAAGTCTCTCAATAAAAATGTTGAAAAATAAATGGCTAAGGCTATAGTCCTGTGGCATGCCACCAGAAAAATGGCCTCCATAATGGAACATATTATAATGGGAAATCCCATCCCATTACATAAATTATACATACGGCTTATATTATTAAATATAGTATTTAAGTACTCACATGAATCTGATATCTCATATGTATAGATCTTCTTTTGTCTGATGCATATCAGAACTCAACCACAGCTGCCCATCCTGTGTTATTCCTGTTTGTGCTTTTCTATAGGTTTTCCACAGGAATAGATTGAACAACCAAGAGGCATACTCATTTTCCCTAGCATGCCAAGGGTATGAGTGAAGCACGTACCCTGTCTGCTTATCCTATTTTGTCCTCACGGAGTAGCCCATCTTTTCTTCCTATTATATATTTCCTTGATGACATCTTTTACATCTATTCTTCTAGTGGCTAGAACACTGGGTCTGGAGTCAGGAAAATCTGAATTCAAATCCATTCTCAGATATTTCATAGCTATGTGATCCCTGGACAAATCACTTAACCTCTGCCTACCTCAATTACTCAACTGTAAAATAGGGATAATAATAACCTCCCAAAACTGTTGTGAGACTCAGATTATATTTGCAAGTGTTTAGTGCAGTGTGAGTGTAGATGCTTCCCTTCCCTTTTCTTTTCCTTTTCCCTTTATCCTTCCTTCTCTTTCTGTCTCTCATTGATTCTGTGTCACAATTCACAACACTATGTATTTCTTCACTGATATATCTATGATCTTCCTTGTAATATATGTGCTGTTGAAGCAAGTGCTGATTTTCATTTTAAGGTCTTCAAAGATTATTTTCAATGTCTCACAGGCATAAAACAATAATTATTTTATTACACATAAATCTACATATACAAATTAACAAAATTATCATCATAAAAGAACATCAGACAAATTCAGGAGTCCTAATATGACCTCTACTAGTTTAAATTAAGCCAGAAGAGTTGGAAGAGATCAATTTTAAAGTCCTTGTATTTTCATTTTTCTTTCTCAGTTGCCTCTTCAGCAGAAGAGAAAAGGAGAGGAACAAAACAAATGACTTCAAATATCATTTCTAGCTCTATAGATTCTATCATTTTTAATATATTTATTGGTAATTATAGTTTTAAGTGATAAAAGAATTATAAAATCAACCAATAACTCTTCTACTATGGCATCGGTTCTCAACTTGTGGGTTGCGATCCCGGCAGGGGTCGAACGACCAAAACACAGGGGTAGCCTAAAGTTATCAGAAAATACATACTTCCAATGGCTTTAGTCACTGAGAAATCGCACTACTTTACAGCAAGATCTCGGAAAGAATAGGGACCCTGCTGCCCTCACATTGTACTAATATTAGTTACCTATCAGCAGCCCTCCCCCTAGGAGGGGCGATGGATTTACTCTATTGCCTGGAGACCAGACTTAAACAGAGACCCAGAGAGAACACCGGGGCCCTGGCTCTGGAGGGGTTAAGAACGAGTCCTGGAGACACACTGTGGTACAATAGAAGGTAATGGACTTCTCCATTGGGTCAATGCAGTGTCCCTGAACAATCTGCAGGGATCTAAAAAACACTATCCACAAGGAGAGGATAAAATGTGGGAGTAAAAACACCGATGAAAAGCAACTGCTTGGCTGCAGGGGTGGAGGGGATATGACTGAGGAGAGACTCTAAATGGACACTCTAATGCAGATACCAGGACTTCCGGTCAAGATGGCGGCTTAGAGAAAGTTAAAGTTCAGATCTCCAGAAACCCTTTCTTACCGATCTCAAACTATATGCTCCTAGGGCACCGAAATTCAAAAATAACAACAGCATAGATCCCGGGAACCCTCCTCCTGGACCTGGATCAAAAGGTATGGCCCCCCAGAAGCCAGAACCCGAGATCACTCTGATCTAAGGGGTAGGCAGAAGGAAGGTCCCAGGACCCATCCCCCCAACCCAGAGCACTGAGTCCAAGGCAGCAGCGGGAACCTCAGAGCCTGCAAAAGGACCTCAGGGCCTGCTATTCTGAAGGCCGCATCCTGAAAACAAGCTGACTCAGTCACGGGGGCATCCAACACAGACAGCAGGGAAACAGAGGAGACTGGGGGGGGGAGCCTATAGCCCCCTGGCTGGATCCTTCCATCTGAGTCTCATGGAAGGTCCCTGCTTCAGGGCATACTCAGTCCAACCCAGCTGAGGTTAATCCTATCAGTAGCCCTCAGAGCTCCGGGAAGTCACAGCCCCTCCCCCCTCAGAGTGCAGTGTGTTCTGAGACAACAGTAACCCTCAGGGCTGGCAAAAGGACCTCAGGGCCAGCTGTACTGAAGGCCACATCCTGAAAACAACCTGACCCAGTCGCGGGGGCACCCAGACAGCAGGGAAACAGAGAGAGACGGGGGGAGCCTGGCTGGATCCTTCCATCTGAGTCTTAGAGAAGGTCCCTACTTCAGGGCATACTCAGCCCAACCCAGCTGAAGTTAATCCTATCATGAACCCTTGGAACTCCTGGAAGCAGCGGCCCCTCCCCCCTCAGAGTGCAGGCTCTTCTGGCCCACTTCTGGCCCACAAAGACACTGAGATACCTTGCGGAGAGTGCCAAGCCAGGCTCAGAGAGTGGAAGTAAGGCAATGGAGAAGCATTGGGAGGGAACTGAGGAGGGCAGTAACACCAAAACACCAGCAATTCCTGGCTTCCCCAGGAAGACAGAACAACAACTGCATAGAATGGACAATTTGCCTAGGGCTAAAGCCTCTGAACACCAGACAGAGCTAAGAAAAGCTAGTTCTCCCCACTCAGATAGCGATGGCAAACAGCACAGAAAAGTCTCAAAACTCCAAGAAAAACAAGAAGAAGGGGGCAACTTTGGACACATTTTATGGAGCAAAAATGCAAAATGAAGAGGAGATAGAAGAAGAAACACAAGCAAATGCCTCAAAACCTTCCAAAGGAAAAGGAAACTCTCCACAAATCCATGAAGAGTTTGAATCAGAAATGATGAAAAAGATGGAAGCCTTCTGGGAGGAAAAGTGGGAAATAATGCAAAAGAAATTCCTGCATCTACAAAACCGATTGGACCAAACTGAAAAGGAAAAGCAGGCTTTAAAGTTCAGAATCAGGCAACTGGAAGACAACGAGTATGTAAAAGAGCAAGAATTAATGGAGCAATGCCAAAATACCAAGAAATTATAAGAGAACATAAAATATCTCACTGACAAGATCAAAGATGTGAAAAATAGAGGGAGAAGAGACAATTTAAGAATAATTGGACTACCAGAAAAGCCAGAAATAAACAGCAAACTCGACATCGTAATACAAGATATAATCAAAGAAAATTGCCCAGAGATCCTAGAACAAGGGAGCAATTTAGGCACTGAAACAGTTCACAGAACACCCTCTACACTAAATCCCCAAATGACAACTCCCAGGAATGTAATTGCCAAATTCCAAAGCTGTCAAGCAAAAGAAAAAATCTTACAAGAAGCCAGAAAAAGACAATTTAGACATAAAGGAATGCCAATCAGGGTCATACAAGACCTTGCAAGTTCCATTCTGAATAATCATAAGGCATGGAACATGATTTTCAGGAAGTCAAGAGAGCTGGGTCTTCAACCAAGAATCAGCTATCCATCAAAACTGACTATATACTTCGAAGGGAAAGTATGGGAATTCAACAAAATAGAAGACTTCCAAGTTTTTGCAAAGAAAAGACCAGAGCTCTGTGGAAAGTTCGATATCGAAAAAGAAAGACCATGGAATACCTGAAAAGGTAAATATGAAGGAAAGGGAAAAGGAGAAAAATGTTATCTTTTTCTTTAATTCAAACTCTCTTCTATAAGGACTATATTTATATCAAGCTATGTATATTAATATGTGGGGAAAATGTAATGTGTAAATAGGGGGAAAAGAAAGACCAAATAGAATAATCTTTCTTACACAAAGATTCACATGGGAAGGGGAGGGGAAGAAAACTCCTATAAGAAGTAGAGGAAAAGAGTTTTTACTTAAACCTTACTCTCAGGGAAATCAACTCTGAGAGGGAAAAACATCCAGATCCATTGGGATCGTGAATTCTATCTTACCCAACAGGGGTAGGGAGAAGGGAAAACCAAGGGGGGTAGGGGTGGGAAGGAACATAAAAAAGGGAGGGAAGAAGAGGGGGGTGGGGGAGGGAACAAAAAGGGAGGGGCTAGAAAGGGAAATATATCAAGGGAGGGGACAAGGGGGACTGTTTTAAAATAAATCACTGGATTAAAAGGTAGAGCTGAAGAAGAAAGGTTAGAATTAGGGAAGGATATCAAAATGCCAGGGAGTCCACAAGTGACAATCATAACTTTGAACGTGAATGGGATGAACTCACCCATAAAACATAGACAAATCGCAGAATGGATTAGAATCCAAAACCCTACCATATGTTGTCTTCAAGAAACACACATGAGGCAGGTAGACACCCACAAGGTCAGAATTAAAGGATGGAGTAAGACCTTCTGGGCCTCAACTGACATAAAAAAGGCAGGAGTGGCAATCATGATATCTGATAAAGCCAAATCAAAAATAGACCTGATTAAAAGCGATAGGAAAGGTAATTATATTTTGTTAAAAGGGACTTTAGATAAGGAGGAAATATCACTAATCAACATGTATGCACCAAATAATATAGCACCCAAATTTCTAATGGAGAAACTAGGAGAATTGAAGGAAGAAATAGACAGTAAAACCATATTAGTGGGAGACTTGAACCAACCATTATCAAATTTAGATAAATCAAAAAAATAAATAAATAAGAAAGAGGTAAAAGAAGTGAACAAAATCTTAGAAAAATTAAAATTAATAGACATATGGATAAAATAAATAGGGACAAAAAGGAATACACCTTCTTCTCAGCACCACATGGCACATTCACAAAGATTGACCATATACTAGGTCACAGAAACATGGCATACAAATGCAGAAAAGCAGAAATAATAAATGCAGCCTTTTCAGATCACAAGGCAATAAAAATAATGATCAGTAATGGTACATGGAAAACCAAATCAAAAATTAATTGGAAATTAAACAATATGATAGTCCAAAATCGTTTAGTTAGAGAAGAAATCATAGAAACAATTAATAATTTCATCGAGGAAAATGACAATGGCGAGACATCCTTTCAAACCTTTTGAGATTCAGCCAAAGCAGTAATCAGATGTAAATTCATATCCCTGAGTGCATATATTAACTAACTTGGGAGAGCAGAGATCAATGAATTAGAAATGCAAATAATGCAGATACCAACAACATGGAAATGGGTTCGAATCAAGAACACATGTGATACCCAGTGAAATCGCACGTGGGCTATGGGAGAGGTGGGGGGTGGGGGAGGGAAGAAAAGAAAATGATCTTTGTTTCCAATGAATAATGTTTGGAAATGACCAAATAAAACAATGTTTAAAAAAATAAAATAAAATGAAATTAAAAGGATGAAAAATAAAATAAAATAAAATCCATGCAAAAAAAATTTAATTAATTAAAGAACGAGTCCTGGAGAGGATAACTCCTGGAGCAGATAACAGAGCCGAGTAACCCCAGAAAAATGAAGCCTGACCTTGACCTGGAGGGAGACGACAGGAAGAAGAAGGCAGTGTCTGCGGACCCCCTCCCTAGGCAGGACTTACCTCCCGCCCCAGCGCTCAGTCTGCCTCCTGCTGGATTAATATTTCTCAACATATAATTAAAAATTGTTTTTGTGATTAATCACTGTTTAAATTATTTTTGATTTGTAGCAATGAGAATACATAATGCCATTCTGAATCATAACTGTAGCAAAATTACAGTTTTGAAGTAGTCACCAAAATAATTTTTTGGTTTGGGGTCACTGCAACATGAGGAACTGTATTGTGGGGTCAAGGCATTAGAAAGGTTGAGAACTACTGCACTAGGGGGAAAAATTCTCTTTCTCTGTCTCTTTGTCTTTTTCTCACTCTCTTTGCCCCTCAGCTATTTATTCAAAGAGTATAGCAATCTGAATGTTTAACTTTCAGTATCTCAACTTCGGGGTCTAATGCAGGTAAATGAAAATTATAGAGTAGAAGTTGGAAAGGACCTCAGAGATACTATATTACACATAAAGAAACTGAAAAACAGAGATCAAGGTCAGACAACCAAGTACTTGTCTGTAGTAGAAAGCCTTTCTGACTTTCAAGTCCAATGTCCTCTCCACTATACTTTGAGGTTTTTTTTGTTTGTTTGTTTTTTGTGAAACAAGCTGTGAAGATTGGATTTGGCTATCTCCTTATTGTAACAATGAAGGTACTTATCTCTTTCTTTATTGTGAAGATTCAATTGTAATCCCCTATCTATTTTTAGATTTTAATCCCCCAAAAGTGTTAACCCAGTATTTAAAGTAGATCTACCCATTTTAACCACAAAAAATGTTCGAACTAACTACAAAAGGGCTGACACCCATTTCATACTTTGAGTGGGCAGTCCTGGAGAGGAGCATCTGTTGTGATTGGTAGACATAAAAATTTAGGGGAGGTAACACAAGAGAAAAAAGAACTCAGTTACTTGGAGTTGAACTGGAAGTCAGACACTTGAGGAGTGACTGGAAGACAGAGACTCTGACTTGGAGTGAAGACATTTGACTCTGGAACTGGCCCCCTGGAGGAGCTTGTGCAGGAGACTTCAGACTGCTTTCCTTATAGACAGTCACTGTGGTGAGTGAAAGGCTGACTTAGTTTCCTTGCCTTTCTGGAGGTGTGAACCTCTGAGAAAAGCCCATCATCATGAGACTCCTTTCTACCTAGCTCGGGCTTAGAATTTCTACCTGGATCTGAGGAAGCCAGACCTCTATCTGCCTCTCTCTATCTCCCCTTTTCTTTCATCCTTAAATCTTCCTATATTATACAAATAAACTACCATAATTCCATTAACTTGAGTAACTCATTTTGAGATCATAGAAATTAAATCCTTGGTGACCACCAATTAAATATTAAGTCCAACCACCATTAAATAATTCAGTAAAACCACATTTAAATTTAACAAAGCTTATCAAATGAATCATTTTATAATGGGAGGGATGAATTCAGGGGAGGAGAGAAAATGGAGTAAAGAAAATGGCTATGTTAAAAGAAATCAAATATATATTGGGAAACTTCCTATGAGACAGTGCAGAGAGGAAGTTAAACATCTCATGTGAAAGAGTTTTGTTATGGCCATCATCATCATTATCATTAAAATAACTGGACATTTTTCTCAAATTTTAATGTTTGTAAAATTCTTTACATCTGTTATTTCATTACTGTTCCTATTTTACAGCTAAGGAAATTGAGACCCAAAAACCCAAGCATGGGATTTAAGTTTAGGTTTTCTGACTCCAAGTCAATTTTCATTGTTATTCATATTCGTATAGTGTTATAATGTTTCCTTTTTTGGTTTACTAAGTGAAGGAATCATTCCCATGGGCTCCTCATTTTATAAGTGAGTAATGTGAAAACATTTTTTGAGCACTGGAGGTAAATAGAATGGGTGTTGTTTTGATTAGCCTTTGTCAAGGACTTTTTCAACTCTCCATTTCTGGTGTTATAGAATGGTTGGTTTCCTTTTAAATCTTGAGAAAGTATTAAATCAGGAAGCTCTGTTTCTGAAAATCACATTGCTCCAATTCATCTTAATAATCCATAGAGCTGCACATGCAGCAGATAATTATAGCTCTCTCTAGATAATGAAGCCCATAGGTCATTCTATTTAAGTAGAAAAAGAAACAACAGTGGTAACAAAGAGTTGGAAGGTAGGACAATTAGTGGAATAATTCTGTCTTTCTTATATTATCTCCTCTTCTCCAATGCATGCTTCATTTGTTGTTGTTCCATCCCTAAAGGTTTCTTGGATAAATTTAAACGAGGCTGAAAATGCCCTATTCTTTTCTCTTAGCCTCAGAGAACAGACTTTTGTAAGGTTTCACAAAGGTATACAATGTTTCACAGTCCTTATGTGGGACATGGACTTTCATATAGGAAATAGGAGCTAGTGTTCTTGGCAAAATGTCACTCTAGCCAGCAAAGGTCAAAAGGAAAAATCTTCAATATAAACTTGGTTAGTCTAATCCAGGAGCCAGATCTCATCACTGTAGCCAATCTGGTCAAACATGGAACCTTGGTGCTGTCAATTTTATGATGGCAAGAAGAGTTTCAGAATTGAAGAATTTCATTTTCCCAAAGACTCTATGAAGTAGTTACTATAAGTATTATTCCCCTATTTTATTGAGGAGGAAGTTGAGGCTCAGAGATCTAAAAGAACAAATATTTTGGCATCCTAATTATAAGTAACAATGATAGAAAAACTAGCATACATGAATTTGACTTAAAATACATAGATCTTCCAATAAGAAACGATACAAGATGACATTCAAACTTCTACATATACTTCTGGGAAACTAAAAAAGTCCTGATGCCTCAGATTCATTTGTATCCCACACTGGAAAAGCTTAATTTTATAAGTAAAACACAAATTTAAAAAAATACTAAATTTTGACTATCATGTATCCTTATGCTAGTATTTTGGATTTAATTGGAAGTTTGCAAAGGTAAAACTTCAGTTTTGTACATTATATCTTACCCATACTGTTAAATTCCTTTAGTTAACAATTACCTTCACTTGATGTGAATTTGAAGGTTTCTCAATTTTTATGTCCCCATTAGCTAAAAGAATAAAAATGAACACAGTAGTTTATAAGGCAAATGAGAAACTTTTTATTCTAAAGGTTAAACTACCCAAGTTATAGATGGTCTATTTTCACTAAGCAATAGCATCAAATCTCATCTTTGACACTCAACCCACCCTTATTCTAATTTCCCTATTCCTTTAGAGAACTTGTGTCAAATTCAAATAGAAATGGATACAGGCCATAGTTTGACACCTTCAGAGGACAAACATTTTCTCTACAGTTTGGTTGGAGCTCTGGTATGATCTTTGATTTCTAAATACTTCTTCATCGCCCACCCACCCCCCTTCCCATGTCTTTTAGGTTTTTAAGTCTTGTTGTTTTCTACATCCACATCTCTCCTCTCTCTGCTAAATAGCCACCAGTTGAGTTCAGTTTCTCATCACCTTTTTTCCTAGATTATTTAAAAGCCTTATTTGTTTCTCTGCCTCTTCTCTCCCCACTTCAATACATCATTCTCAGTTATCAGTGATTTCTTGAATCACATCAATTCACTACAGCATGCATTCCAAAGTCGAGAGAGAGACAGAAAGAGACAGAGAAAGAGAGACAGAGAGAGAGACAGAGAAAGGGAAAGACAGAGAGAAAATATGCAGATGAAAAGCTATTTCTTTTGTAATTTGATAAAATATACTAGTTCCAGGAATATTGGATTTTGTTCTGGGCACCAAATTTTAGAAAGGACATTGATTACTTAGAATACTCACAGAAAAGTTAAATAAAAATGGTGTATGATATATGGAAATTAACAGAAGGAATTAGGGATAGTTAGCCTGAAAAAAGCAAGGACATTTAGGGGAGCAAGAAAGTCACCTAGCTTTTGAAGGTAGGACTAGGAGAAATGTATGGGAGTTGAAAAGAGGCAAATTTAGACTTGATATAAGGAACAGCAAACTTCCTAAGAATCAGACAGAAGATCCTAATGTGAACCTGATATTTAAATATTTTTTATCTGCTTTTAATATAAATAACTTCTTTTTTAATCCAATGTGCCTTATTTTATGCACTTTAAAAACATAATTCTAAGTAGAGATCTACAGGTTTGAAAATATTTCCAATTGAACTGAAAACAGAAAATTTTATTTTATTTTATGTTATTATTTTTTAAGTTTAATTAATTAATTAATTAAAATGTTTTTCCCACAGTTAAATGATTCATGTTCTTTCTATCCCTCCTCTTACCTCCTCCCATAGCCAATGAGCAATTCCACTGGGTTTTACATGTATCATTAATCAAGACCTATTTCCATATTATTAATATTTGCAGTAGAGTGATTGTTTAGAGTCTACATCCCCAATCATATTCCCATTGAACCATGTGATCAAGCTGTTGTCTTTCTTCTGTCTTTACACTCCCACAGTTCTTTCTCTGAATGTGAATAGAATTCTTTTTCATAAGTTCCTCAGAATTGTCCTGGATCACTGCATTGCTGCTAGTAGAGAAGTCCATTACATTTGATTGTACCACAGTGTATCAGTCTCTGTGTACAATGCTTTCCTAGTTCTGCTCCCTTCACTCTGCATCACTTCCTGGAGGTTGTTCCAGTTCACATGGAATTCCTTCAGTTCATTATTCCTTTTAACACAATAGTATTCCATCACAAATAGATACCACAATTTGTTCAGCCATTCAAAACATAATTTTTTTTAAAGAAGTAGATCTATTAAAAATGGAACTCACTAACTTGGTAGATAGTTTCCCTTAATCCCTTCTCATGAAAAGTTTTCAAACAAAGTCTGATCAGCCACTTATAAGATATGCTATAGTGGGAATTCTTGTATGGTCTGGATCATCTCTGAATTCTCCATTTTGCTGATTAGGAATTTAAAAAAATATCTATAGTATCTTTTTTAAATCCTTTGGATAATATTCTATCAGTAGTACTATTTTTTTTAAAAGATTGCATTGAAAAAATAAGCAAATTGGTAAACCAGAAAAGAGGAAAAATTCTTGTAATATTCCTATGGTGGCAAACCATGGAATGCATGCCAGAGGAGGCACTCAGAGCCCTCTCTGTGTTCATGCCTGCCATTGCCCCAGCACATAGAGTTCACCAGAGTTCATTACTAGAAAGTGAGAGGGATGTGGGGCAAGGATGTTCCTCTCCTTTCTCCACACAGGCCTGAGGATATTTCTCACATCTCTAAAAGGTTCTCCATCACTGCCTAAGGGTCCTGTGTTGGTGAATCTATGGCACATGTGCCAGAAGGGGCTCCTTCCCTCCCCCTCTCCATGCACACCTGAAGATATTTGTCACTTCACCCCCCCTTCTGCCTACCAACACAATGGGAGCACTTCCACCCTCACCTATTTGGGGTAAAATGTGGGGCTTATATGCAGCATGAGGATTGTAGCTTGGGCACTTGGTCTCCATAAAGTTTGCCATCACTGTACTATTCCTTATCATTCTTCTTTTAAGTGATTTTATGTATCTGTTTTCAAGTACTATACTTTTTCAGTTGTTTGCATATTTGTTCAGAACTGTCATTTATGTGAAAATAAAATATATCAATAAGAATGCAAAAATATTAACATTTAAAATCAATTCAAGGCTATATGTCAAATGCCCAGTCTAGTCTCTGCCCCTTAATTTACCAAATATATTACTCCTTAATTTCTCATGACTCTTTTCTAGGCAAATAAAATAATAACACATTAAGCACAAATGTGGGTCCTTAGAATCTTTGGAAAAGGCTAAAAACATGATTCTTGCTTATATCATATAATTTGATTCTGATGCCTTCTTTCAATGGCAGGAAGGATCATTTCACACATATCATGGTGGCTTACCTTTTTCTAGGGAACCTTGTTTGTCATTTAGATCACTCTTGCTAATAGCTATTTCAAGTATTTCAAAACAATATAAACAAAACAATGTTTTACAAATATATCATAATTCTAAAACAGTTCATAATTTGTTAACCTATACATTTATTTGAGAAGTAGTTTTCTTCTAGTCTCCTAGAGAAAGAAATTTAAATTTTAAAAAGTAAGATGATTTTCCCATGACTATGGAACTAGTCAATATCTTTGCTGAGATTAGAAGTCAGAAGGACCTGTGTTCCTTATTTAGTCTACTAGGTCATGCTGCCCTCATATTACATTATAATAATATAATATTTCACTGAAATCTGTTCCTTTGACACCTACAAAAAAACTGAGGAAAGAAAATCACAAGTGGCATTAACAGGATGGTACAAGCAGTACAGTTTGTAATCTGTATGCTAATAAGGATTGTTTGTCTTTGAAAAAAAAAAGACAATTGGTAAATTACATATAAACAGGTGATTATTATTGCTTCCCACACACCTCTAAATAAAAAACTCTATGATCTCTTTAGTTCCTGGAAGGGATGAGAAATTTTCGATTGTGAAAAAGGAAAATAATCCAAAATAATATACTTGAAAATCTCTTCAAAATCTCTAAGGGACCCCAAAATCTGGATATTAAGAAAGTTACTCTTACTTTCTCTATTCCAGGCTATTGAGATCTTCCCATAAGGTTCTTTGGATTGATTGAGAACTTTATTAATCACAATATGTAGATTAGCAAGAATAACAGGAAATACAAGAATAATACTCTACAAATTAAATGATAAACATTTTGACAGAAGAGAAATATAAAATTTTTTGAAATTATTCACAATCTGAAAATCAGGATATGCAAATTGGGTTGATTGATTGCTATCCAGACTACTTCAAAGTCATATTCCCTGATTTCCATGGTTGCAAACTCCAGTCTTTCCTCTTCTATTACCAAGTCCTATTTCATCCTTCTCTTCATTCACATGAGCTAATCCAGTTCAACAAATATTCATTAAGAAATACTCAACTAATTACTAGTTCTGCATCTTAAAGAGAATTTTAAAAAGGTGTGTAGGGGTGAAAGGACCTATTTGTAGAAAAATATTTATAGTAGCTCTTTTTGTAGTAACAAAGAACTAGAGATTGAGATGATGTCTATCAGTTGAGGAATAGCTGAACAAGCCATCATATATAATTCTAATGGAATACTATTGTGCTTTAAGAAATAACAATCAAGGGGGCAGCTGGGTAGCTCAGTGGATTGAGAGCCAGCCCTAGAGATGGGAGGTTCTAGGTTCAAATCTGGCCTCAGACACTTCCCAGCTGTGTGACCCTGGGCAAGTCACTTGACCCCCATTGCCTAGCCCTTACCACTCTTCTGCCTTGGAGCCAATACACAGTAATGAATCCAAGAAGGAAGGTAAGGATTTAAAAAAAAGAAATAACAATCAAATTGATAATCATAAGAAAACATGTTCTAAATCATTCTTGATTTGGGAAATACAAATTAATACAACACCAAGGTACTACTTTATACCTATAAAATTGGCCAATGAAGGAAAATGATAAATATTGGAGAAGTGGTAAAATTGAGAAACTAATGCATTGTTTTAGAATTTTGAACTGATACAACCATTCTGGAAAGCAATTTGGAACTATACCAAAAGAGCAATAATATTGTGCATACCCTTTGATTCTGTAATAATATTAGTGGGTCTCTATCCCAAAGAAATAATAAATAAGGGGAAAGGACCTACTTGTACAAAAAAAAATAGTAGCTCTTTTTATGGTGGCAGAGCATTGAAAATTGAGGGGATGTCCATCAACTGGGGAATGGCTGAATGAACTGTTGTACATATTGATAATGGAAAGATCTGCATGAATTAATGTAGAGAGAAATTAGTCAAACCAGGAGAATATTGTACACAGAATCAACAATATTGTATAATAATCTACTGTGAAAACTGGACTACTATCAGCAATGCAATGATCTGGGACAATTCTAAAGGACTTATAATAGGAAATGCTATCCACCTTCATAGAAAGAACTGCTGGTGTTGAATGAAAGTGGATCAAAGCATCTTATCTTTTACATCAGTATATTTATGGTTATATTCTGGAGTTTGGGTTATGTATCAGTGTGTTCTTACAACAATGACCCATATAGAAGTCCATTTTACATGATAATAAATGCATGGCAGAGAAAAATATATAAAAATAATAAATTTCCTCTAATTTCTAAAAAAGAATAAAAAAGAATTGACATGTGGATGATTTCAGAAAAAAACTTATAAGCCTTATGTTATATGAACTGATGCAAAGTGAAGTTAGCAGAACCAGGACAATATTGTATATAGAAACAGCAATATTGTTTGATGAATGACCTAGCTATTCTCAGCAAAACAGTGATCCAAGACAATCACAAAGGACTGATAATGAAAAATGCCGTCCACTCAAAAGAAAGAACTGATGGAGTTTGAATGAAGACCAAATCATATGTCATTTCCTTTCTTCTTCTTTTTTTTAAAGATATCTTCCACAACATGAGTAATATGGAAGAATATTTTACATGATTACACATGTAGAATCTATATTAGATTGCTTACCATCTCAGAGAGAGGAAGGGAGGGATAAAATTAGGAACTCAAATTAAAAAAAAATAATGATAACATTAAAATTTATTTTTACTTGTAATTGGGGAAAAATAAAATATTCCAGAAAGAAAAAAAGAATTACTAACTCCATAACATTTGATCTTTCTAAGGAAATTGATGGATCATATGCTTAAATAATGGGAATAAATATATAAACATCATTTTGGTAGTATGTTAAAGGTTCCAACATAAAAGTCCTAATGACACCTTGCACTGAAGTGCAACAAACTGAACTACAACAATACTTAATCATCTAGATATTACCAAAATCCCATGTAGAAACTACTGGAATGGGAGTTGGGGAACAACAAAACCTCATATCTCTAGGGTTTTTTCTTTTTTTTTTTTGGAGCAGCTGGGTAGCTCAGTGGATTGAGAGCCAGGCCTAAAGATGGGAAGTCCTAGGTTAAAATCTGGCCTCAGACACTTCCCAGCTGTGTGACCCTGGGCAAGTCACTTAACCCCCATTGCCTAGCCCTTACTGCTCTTCTGCCTTGGAACCAATATGCAGTATTGATTCCAAGACAGAAGGTAAGGATTTTTTTTAAATAAATAAAAAAAAAATAAGTTATGGGGCTGAAAATGGTACTTCCTTTAAATTCAAATCTTTTGGAGTTGTATAAGGTGTTGGATGAGCTCCAGGTCAATCTAAAAATATTTGCCACCATACCTATAAGGTTATCTAGCTCAAACCCAATTTTTATGAACCCAGCTATATTCTATAGGGCATACAGCTTGGTTGTAATGGACTTTTAAAAATATTAAATGTATATTCTCAGATGAATGGCAGACCTATAACCATAACCTGTGATTATCTGCTCAGCCTATTCTGTGATTAATTAGCAGATTTTTAAAAAATACTTCATTTATAATTGGAGAGAGAAGGAAGTGTCAAAAAAAAAAAACCTTTCATCTCTTTCCTCTATGACATTCCTGAATATATGGGGGTGTTTATAAGCAGTTTTGTTGTTGAGTATGCTCATGGAGCATGTTTTAGAGGGGGAGAGCTGATATTTGAAAGGTAATTTGTTGGTTGATGATAATAGCTCAGTTATCCTTTACTTAAACAAGAAGGCATAGGCCAAAATCAGTAACTGTTGAAAAAGCAGGTATTAGAGAAATAACTAGTTTAAAATAATTATTCAATGTAGAAAATTAATTATAAGCAAACCAATAAAAGCAGTGTCATTTATACCATTCATGAGTGTGAAAGCAGCTTTTTAAAATCAAGAGTTAGATGAGTTAAATTCATTTTATATGAAATTACCTTTGATTGTTAGGCAACTCTGCATGATTTAAATATTTGAATGAACAAGGTCTACAGACACAACCTTTATGTAGCAGCATACCTAAATGGATAATGTTAATGACTGCAAACATATTGAAAAACTAATAGAAACCACAGGATTCTATAAAAGATGAGTAACAAAAGAACAAGCTAAAGACTACTTCTTCCAAAACAAAAGTATTGGAAAAGTTTATCCATTCAAACCTTGACATTGCTAAGATGGATGGAGGAGAAAAAAAAAAAGTTATATTAATATTATTTAGTCAGAGATTAAACCTAGTAGGTGGAATTGAAGAGGTCTTCAAATTAATTAATATCAATGAAAAAAACTTTTTTTCAAGGATACCTCATATTAATCATATATATGGACATAATTGCCATTCCTCTTTTAGTTCAGATAAAAGAAAATGTTGCTTTCGCGTGTAATTCAATAAATAGAGACTTCTGTGGTTGGAGCCAAGATGGAGGAGTAAACCAGAACAGCTCCATGTTACCATGAGAATCCTCTCCAGCCAAGATTAAAATATTGACACAAAATGAATATAGGAGTGAAAGAAACAATAAGGAAACAGAGTGAAACAACTTTTAAGAAAAGAAAAACCCAAAAGTTAGAGAACATCTGGGGCACTAGGGTGAGAGGAGAGCAGAGCCAGAAAGAAGCTGTAGCAAGGAGGGAAGAGCAAGCCAAGAAAAAGTCACACACCCCCACCCCACATCTGCTGTCCCAGGTTTGGATCTTAAGTCAAAGCCAACATTCAAATCCTGAGATACTGCTTGGGCAAATAGTGGTACAAGTCAACCCATACATACAAACCATTGAAATTTCAAACCTGTGAAGAACAAAAAAGGTCCTAGCCTAGAGAAGTGTGGGTTGAAGTGGGCTGATCCATAAGGACCCAGAGAGAAGCCAAGAATCCCAGTCTGGGTTTGGGATGAGGACATAATAGATCATTTGGGTCCACTGATAGTACTAAATTTCTCCCCCAACCCCTAGCCTGGATCTTTTTGCCTAAAGCTAAGGGCAGAGCTCAAGAATAGGGCAATCAACTATGTGCCTGATTGGATCAAATATATAGTCAGGCCAAAAACTTGAGCCTAAACCTGGGGCTAGAATTTGACCAGCCCCTGACCATATCAAGTTTAGAATGCTATCAAAAGTTTACACTCAAGCCTTAAGCCTGAGGCAAGTCTTTAAACTATCAGCATATCAAGGGTCAATTAAATCAGCAAGAGGAGGGGGCTCTCAGAGCTCTCAGTCCTCAGATCATCACATTGTCCTCCAAGAACCCAAACTAGTAAAAAACCCAGAAAATAAGCAAAAAATAGCATCCAGGAAGGACTGAAGTTTAAGAGGATACTTCAAATTCACAGAAAAGAGAGACTACCTGTCATTAGATAGGGAAAATGAGCAAACAACCAAAAAGAAAAACCCTTTTTGTAACTTTAATTACTTTGCCGCTATTTAATTAATACAAAATTTGAGCATGCTGAGATAGGTGATCTCTAAATCACTTGTTACTATTAAATTGCACTATTCTTTAGATGAGTATGACTCATCCATCAGCAACAAAATGCAAAGACCTAAATGAATAACAACAAACATATATGAAGTATCTATAGAGTAGGGCATAGTATGTTGAAGAAAAACAGTTTAGATAATGTGTCCTTGACTTCATGGAACTAGTAATCTTGTAAATTATGAGGCATGCAGAAAAATAAAAGACACACTGTTACATTTTATGTGCATTAGGTGAAAAACAAAGCACTACATGAGATCCAAGATGGAAATTAAATCTGGAAATATTTTATATGAGAGATAGAATATTCATTTGAGCTATGAGATGAATTAGAATTCAGATGATGAGGAAAGATATCCCAGGGCAAAAGAAAAATTGGAAATGAAAAAGGACAAGATCTCTTTGGGGGAATGCGTAGCTATATTTGAATATAAAATATATGTAGGGAAAATGGACAGAAAGATAAGGTGATGTCATAAATACTAGCTAAAAGAGCTTTACTTTTATTTGGTAAAGAGTAAAAATAAAGGTTTTTCAGATGAGTGACATGACTAGATCAATACATAAAGAAGATAAACCTGCTAGAAGGATAAAAGATAAATTAAGGAGAGGAGAAGTGGTAGGTAGAAAAATCTATTTGCAAATCTAAAGTAGCAGTCCTGGAGAGTCATAACTCAAATAGGATTATAAATCATGAAACTTGAACAAATCTATTTACCATGCTAGTCACATTACTCAATATCAGATTCCAGTTTGTTAATAGTTGTTCTAAAATATGGAATCTAGAACAATGCATGGTACAGTAGATATGATTTAATTAATCTGAGTTTTAAAAAAATGATTATCAACTCCTTTTTTTGACATAAGTGCTTCTATTGAGAGATGTCATAGGGTAACAGATAGAAAACTGACCTCAAAGTGAGGAAAACATAACATGAGTTCAAATCTTGCTTTACAGTGGATTGTGACCTTAGGCAATTTGCTATTGAAAGTTAGTTTTTAGATTTTTCCCATTTGTTAAGCCTTTCAAGATATTTTAAGATTATCCTTTCAAATTATTTACTAGTTATACTTATGAAATTCCTCTTACCTGATAAATCCCATAATGCAGAGGTCCATCCAGTGGCCTCTCTGAGGACCAGGATCTGTCTGCCCAAGGATGATGTCACGGTCTGATAAATGAGATGAGATACATCATGCATTCAGTCTACATACACAGGCATCACACACAGTGTTCTGCCATGGTACCATGGTATGTTTATTATATAGGTTTTTGGTACACACACATTCTCTGCATATGTGACATTCTACAGTTTGATTGGATATTATCAAATCACCTAAACAACACCCTTGTGATGTTACCACAACAAAGAATTCTGTGATCATTTACTAGGTTTCTACAACACTCTGTAATAGATATAATTAATGTGAATAAAGCCATTTGTAGTTCATTGTGCTTTTGGTCAGCTTTCACTATCCACCAAAATGGCTTGGGATATGAACAACAAAACATATTTCTATCTAGGTATGAGGACTTTAGGCAGACCAATTTGGGGGTTTTCCTCATTTTACAAGTTTTGTTTTTCTTGTGTTACTTTGAAATGTCTAGCGACAGTGCTTGGCTTCTGTTCCAACAAATTCATTCGAGTGTGTTAACTATAGGACAAGATTCATTATAGTACTCAACCTTTCAGCTGGTGTTTATTGTACGGCCTTTGTGCTTGAGAAAGGAGGGGTCATGGGCAGTAATCTTTGGGCTTTTATTCTGTAATTGCAATCTTTTTGGGATAATAACCTAGGGGGTTTAAAGTAGGGTACATATTTATTGATCCTATAAGGGGAAAATTTGGGGAAAGAAGTCACAAGGGGTATCAAGCAGGGGGGCCCTCATTCTGTGATCTGCTTTACTGACCTTCCCTCCTTGGACCGTGACCTTGTCAAATGATCAGGTATGATGGCCTCCAGCATCATAAGGCTTTTATTTCTTTCTTCATTTACAAAACTGCTATTTTTTTAAATGTCGGATAGAAAAACTCTAAAGACAAAGTTCTTTGGTATTCCATTTTATAATTCTTGCAAACTGACTTGGACACTTTAATATTGTTTGGATCTGGTCAAACACCTCTAAGTCTACTCAACTGAACTATAATTTACCTAATTTCTCTCCATCTTGTCTTGCATGTATATTCTGAGATACATGTTAAATCCCTTGCTGGAATCTGTTATGTTTTGCCAATGAAAGTCCTTTTATCCTGTAGCCAGGGAGTACTGTCAAAGAACAAAGTAAGTCTTTCATTATTTGTCCTGGAGAAACAAACATTTGCTTGCATTGACCACTAATGAATTTTCTACAAATTCTCACAGAGAAGCCTTATAATTATTTTCACTAGATTTTGACCAGGGATTACCATCAAACTGAAAAGCCTCAATTGAAAAAAAAAAGTCCCACTTCTCCTTTATGTATCTTTGCATAGCATCATTTCCATTTTCCACTTTTATTCAAATTCACAAGCAACCAGAGGTGAGCTTGTTCAGTACCTTGAACAGTAACCAAATTTTGGCTTGTGGATGTGTAGAGATGAATTGTGTTGGGCCAGTGACAGAAGATTATCTGTTGTTTGGGAGGGCCAACAAAACCCAGCCAGGTATAGCCTCGTCTCAGTCTACACACACAGATCACTCAGTGAAATGGGAAAGTAGGTTTAATAAAAAAGAATAGGGTAGAAGGGTATGGAATAACCTAAAGCTAATTTTCTAACTATTACCCCAGGGTCTAATGACTCTTCACATAGATTCTTCAGTGTGATTTTCCTACTTGAAATACTCTAATCCTCTCCTCACAGCATAAAATCCCAGTCCCTGTTCTTGGCTAAGCTACAACTTACCCCACACACACAAACACCCTTATCTGGTTTTAAGGAAAGCATCTGTGTAAACCCGATAAGGCCCAGAGAAGGTTCTAGATCCAAAAAGGACCCAGGACTTGTCTCACAATCACTGCAGATGGTTGGTCAGGATAACCAGGTTCTGTTTCGATGAAATACAGCAACCAAGACAGCAAGCAGGACAGGAACAATGATAGGATCAACCACTAAGGAAATGCAGCCACCACCTCTAGATATCTCCAGTGAGAGACATCTAACATCTTCAGTACAAGTCTAGCCCTTTCTTCAAAGTTCCAGAATCTTCCTGCTGGTTTCATGCCACTTATCTCTGCAAATTTACACTCTTTCCTCCTTACCTTAACTTTTCCATATAACAGTCCAGTGATGATGTTAAAGTCATCTCTGTGTGGTCCCTTTAGCTACCTAGCATTTCAGTTTTTTACTAACTAGGTGTTTTTTTTTATTTTGGTTTGTTTTCTTAGTATGAATATTATAGTAATTGGCAGAAGAAAGAGAAGTAAATCTGAAGTTATTTTGGTAGACCAATGCTAAGGTGCATGATACATGCATTTATTCAAGGAAATGTGTATAACGAATATATTCTTAGTAACACATTGGGAAATGATCAATCTCAGTTGAAGTATTGGTACATTTATGAAGTCCATATACATAAAGGGCTCTAGATTTTATTTAAATAAATGTTGACATGAAATTTTGTGTATACATATATTTATATGTATCTATATTTTATCATCTATATGCTGATATCTAATATAGATATAGATTATATACATGAAGTAATAGTTATTGGTGATGATATAGATATAGGTTACTTCCCCAATTTCTTATGTGTTATACACATAGAAACACATGGGAGTTACATATATATGTATTGGTTATTCCAACTTTGTATGTATATAATCTATTGTTATATATATATATATATCTGTGTCATTTTTTATATCATCATCTTTATCTATATGCTCATGTATAAGGGAGTAGTGAGAAGAATATATATGGTTGCACTCAAGCTCTTATATTTGGCACAAATACAGCAGCTGACCTGAAATGAGAGATTTAAATATGACCTATTTCACTCCATTGCTTAGAATACTGAATGAGTCATACTCTCTTTGTTGGTAAGAATTGACTTAGAGTAAATGAAGTGATTTTGCCTGTTTTTTTTTTTCAGAAGGTTGATATCTTTGCCCTTGTAGTTCAGTTATTTGGAATCACAACTGACTCTGTTGGGTGCTATGTCATTCCACATTTCACTGTGTTTGTGCAAAATTCAGATTTCAGCTTAATGTTTTCTGACCCAGGTAGCTTGCACACAGTGCTTGACAGAAACAATGAGCATTTAGCAAAAACAGGGGCTAATTTATAGTGAAGTGTTGGTGTACATGGTCTCTGACTGCCTCTCATGAAATTAGTTACATTGGAAATAAAAATGAAACTAAATGAGACATGGAAGGTGAAGAAATGCCAAGGGAAAATTGAAACAGTATTCCTGCCACAGTTGGTTTCTTTCATTTACCATTTACTTTGGATTTTCTTTCTTTCTTTTCACGTTTTTTTTTTCTTGAGAATCAACTATGGCAAGACATTTGCTGAAATGCCCACTTGTGGGCATTGAAAATTGGCACTGAGGTAAAACAACACAGAATCTGTATATTCGTGTGGAAAGCTTTTCTAAAGAGTTTCAGATATGAGCATTCAAATGTAGGTTATGTGGGTAGATACTGTGCGTAGAATTCACACTATATTTAGAGATGGAAAATTAAATAAAGAAGTTTGTTTTATTCTGAATACAATTATTATTAAAACAGAAATTGTTTAAAATAATTTTTGAGTAATTGATCACTCACACAAAAACACACACTCACCTTTCTCTCTGCATTTTTCTTACTCCATATACTTCCCAACCTTTTTTTGATTAATTAAATCTTATGTCCTATCATATCTTCTCAAAGTTAAATGTTTATATTAGGAGTTAGTAAATTAAGTAATAAGCTCCATCCTAGAAATGTTTGAACAGTTGACAATCCAGTAGATATCCAGCGATGGGTGTTTTAGTGAGTATTTATGCATTTGATAGAAGGTTGGTCTGGCTGACCTCATAAATCCAAGCTTCTATGATTCTAAATACAAATAAACTCAGAATGCTGATAGAAATGTCAAAAAGGTGTGACTTAGTAGTTCTTTTATGAAAAATCACCCTATCAGTTCTTTAAGGAGAAGTAAATAGCCACTCTGGGTAAAACTGCACGAGGAAGACATTAGGATTTTACTTGAAGGGAAGTAAACTATTTTTCTCTTTTGACACACTTATACTTCCTTTGTGTGGGCTGAACTGATAATGAGGAAGATTGAGAGTACCTTTAACCTTGCCCTCTCTAGGAAGTACTGCTATCTGCCAGTAGCATTGCCTACAAAGTTCCTCAAACATACAAGATAATAAGACAGGGGAGGAATATGACCAATCCTAATTGTACAGCTGTGAATATGAGAATATATCATTTAAATTCCCATATATCCTATCATATATGAGTGAAAGGGAACATTTTTCAAGGGGCAAAAGTATCTCATCTCCATTCTGCATGCTGCAAAATTAAAGCAAAATCCAAATGATTTTCTAGCCACAACAGGGACCATATTCATGTGTGTGTGTGTGAGAGAGAGAGAGAGAGAGAGAGAGAGAGAAAGAGAGAGATTTTCCAAGAGAAGACAAATACTAGTGGCAAAAAGGGAACAAATATAACCCTGTGATCCAGAAGTTGTGAAAAGCTGAAACAGAGACCTCAGTTATTAAATATTACCATTTATATGCCACTGAGATGTATAAGGAGAGTATGAACTTGGAGGAATCAGGACCAGACAAAACTGCAGGGGGTTCAGCAGAGTAGCTGAAGAAGAGGAAAAGATCCAAGGTGAAGGAAGGTACTAGGGTTTCTTAGAATATATAAGTTCTGACTTCTGAGATAATGGTAAAAAAAAAGTTTTCTAATTTACTGATTGCCTTCAAGAGGCAATTTGGTCTCTCTAGTTTTAGAGCCTGAAGACACAGGACACCAATACAGAGAGAATATATATTTTAAAATGACTACTCTGCAGGACAAACCATAAGTAACTGTAGTATGTTTTCCTAATATGAATTGATAATGATCTGAGTTAACATTTGGAGCAGAACTTCTTAAAAAATAGAATTGACCAAAAGAAAAAGGATATCACTGCAGAAAAGAACTCCTTAAATGTCAAAATTAGCCCCATGGAAAAAAGACAAAAATTCAGTGAAGAAAAGAAGTCTTTATAAAAAATAACTGAACAAACAGAAACAGAGATATAAAGCTCACAGAAGAAAATACTTAAAAATCAGAACTGGGAAAGCTGAAGCTATTAATTCCATGACACATGGAGAAACAATTAAACAACATCTAAAGGATCAAAAAGATAGAAGAAAACTTGAAATATTTCTTTGTGAAAACAAGTGATATGAAAAATAGATCCAAGAGAAATAATTTAAGAATTTTTGGACTAGAAACCCAGGATAAAATAAAGATCCTAGATATGATCTCTTAAGAAATTATGAAGGAAAATTGCCCTGATATTCCAGAACAAGAGAGTAAAATAGAAATTGTTAGAATCCACAGATGACCTCCCGAAAGAGATATAAAATGAAAACTCCCAAGGATATTTAAGACAAATACCAGAATTTTCAGATCACAGAGAAAATATTGCAAATAACCAAAAAAAAATTCAAATACAATTCAAATACTATGGAGCCACAGTCAGAAATAACACAGGATTTTTCAGATTCTACATTAAAGACCATAAGTCCTACAATATGATATTATGGAGGTCAGAGGCATCTAGGATTACAACCATGAATCTTCAATACAGGAAAACACAATATTATCCATCAAGAAAAAAAATGGGCATTCTATAAAATAGAGGACTTTCTGTTTTAAATATTTATTTTTTTTCAGAGTACATGTTGATAAAATTTTTTTCTTACATTTTTAGATCCATATTCTCTTCCTCCCTCATTTCCTCCCTCACTAAGAGTGTAGGTAATACCATGCAGGTTGTATATTTATATTATTATATGATATATAAATTCCATGTTCTTTATAATGTGAAAGAAGCCATATATCATTTACACTAGAGAAATATTCATGGAGGAAATTAAATGAAAAAAAAATGGCATGCTTTAATTTACATTCAGACTCCATTAGTTCCTTCTATATGTAAGGGATAGCATTTTTCATCATGAGTCCCTTGGCCTTGTTGATAATAGTTAAGTCATTTACAGTTGATCATGGTACTTTATTTCTGTTACTACATTCCCCTGGTTCTGCTAATTTCATTTTGTAACACTTCATATAAGTCTTTTGAGGTTTTTGTGATCATCTTGTTCATCATTTCTTATGGTATAATAGTATTTCACCACAATCATATACCACATCTCATTCAGACAATACTCAATTGATAGATATCCCTTTATTTCCATTTCTTTACCACTACAAAAAAAAAGATAATTTTTTTGTGCAAGTATGTCCTTCTTTTCCCCTTTAAATTTTTTTTTATTTAAAACATTTTTCCATCATTACATGATTCATGATTTCCCCTCACACCCACTCTACTCTCCTCTCTCCTCCCAAAAACAACAAGCAGTTCCATTGATGATACATTTATCATCATTTAAAACCTATTTCCATGTTATTCATATTTTCAGTAGAATAATTCTTTAACATCAAAACCCTAATCATATCTCTATTGCACTACTTGGTCAATTATATATGTTTCTCATGCATTTCTGGTTCCACAGTTCTTTCTCTGGCTGTGGGTAGCTTTCTTTCTCCTAAGTTCCTCCAGATTGTCCTGAGTCATTGCATTGCTTCTGGTAGAGAAGTCTATTACATTTGATTGTGACATAATGTATCAGGCTCTGTGTCCAGTGTCCTGGTTCTGCTACTTTGATTCTGAATCAATTCCTGGAGGTTGTTCCAGTTCACATGGAATTCCTTCATTTCTTTATTTCTCTCAACACAATAATATTCCACCCCCAACAATTTTCTCAGTCATTACCTAATTGATGGACACCCCCTAATTTTCCAATGTTTTGTTACCACAAAGAGCATGGCTTTTAATATTTTTATACAAATCTTTTTTTCCTTATTATCTCTTTGGTGTACAAACCCAGCAGTTGTATGGCTAGATTTAAAGACTTTGTAAATAGTTCCAAATTGCCCTCCAGAATGGTTGGATCAACTCACAACTCCAACAGCAATGTATTAGTGTCCCAATCTTGCCACATCCCCTCCAGCATTTATGGATTTCCTTTGCTGTCATATTGACCAATCTGTTAGGTGAGAGGTGGTACCTCAGAGTTGTTTTAATTTGAATTTCTCTAATCAGGAGGAATTTAGAAAACTTTTACAAGTGCTTATTGATAATTTTGATTTCATCATGTGATAACTGCCTATTCATATCCCTTGACCATTTGTTGATTGGGGAATGGCTTGATTTTTTGTAGATCTGACTTAGTTCCTTATATATTTGGGAATTAAGTCATTGTCAGAGAGTTTTGTTATAAAAATATACTTCTAGTTTGTTGCTTTCCTACTAATTTTGGTTGCATTAGGTTGTTGTTGCTTTTTTTTTGGTACAAAACCATTTTAATTTGATATAATCAGAGTCATTCATTTTACATTTTGTAATGTTCTTTATCTCTTGCTTGGTCTCAAATTCCTTCCTTTCCCACAGATTTCACAGGTTATTTATGATTTGACTCTTTACATTTAAATCATTTGCCCATATTGAATTTATCTTAGTATAGGGTGTAAGATGTCGATCTAAACCTAATTTTCTCCATAATATTTTCCAATTTTCCCAGCAGTTTTGGCAAATAGTGAGTTTTGTTCCCAAAGTCTTTGGGTTTATCAAACACTAGCTTACTGAGTTCATTTACCTCTAGTCTATTCCATTGATACACCCTTCTGTCTCTTAGTCAGTATAATATTGTTTTGTTGACTACTGCTATGTAGAACAGTTTAAAATCTGGTACCGCTAGACCTCAATACTTCATTTTTTCATGAATTTCCTTGATATTCTTGATCTTTTGTTCTTTCAAATGAACTTTGGTATAATTTTTTTCTTATTCTATAAAAACGTTTTTTGGTAGTTTGATAGGTATGACACTGAATAAAGTAGATTAACTTGAATAGGATTGTCATTTTTATTATATTAGCTCATCCTACCCAGGAGCAGTTAATGATTTTCCAATTGTATATATTTAGTTTTAATTGGGTTAAAAGTATTTTGTAGTTGTGTTCATATAATTCCTGTGTTTGTTTTGGCAGGTAGATTCCTAAATATTTTATATTAATTAGGGTGATTTTAAATGGAATTTCTCTTTCTAACTCTTGCTGCTGAGATGTGTTGGAAATATATAGAAATGCTGATAATTTATATGGGTTTATTTTGTATCCTGCATCTTTGCTAAAGTTGTGATTATTTCCACTAGCTTTTTAGGTGATTCTCTAGATTCCTTTAAGTAGATCATCATATCATCTGCAAAGAGTGATAGTTTAGTTTTCTTGATGCCTACTTTAATCCCTTCAATTTCTATTTCTTCTCTAATTGCTATCACTAGCATTTCTAGTACAATATTAAATAATAGAGGTGATAATGGACATCCTTGCTTCACTCCTGATCTTAATGGGAAGACTTCTAACTTGTTCCCATTGCAGATATTACTTGTTGATGGTTTTAAATATATAATGTTTATTATTTTGAGGAATGACCCTTCTATTTCTATACTTGCTGGTATTTTCAATAGAAAAAGGTATTGTATTTTGTCAAAGGATTTTTCTGCATCTATTGAGAATATCATGTGATTTCTGTTGGTTTGATTATTGATATGGTCAATTATGTAGATAATCTTCTTAATATTAAACCATCCTTGCATTCCTGGTATAAATGCCACCTGATCATACTAAATAATCTTTGTATATTTTTTCTCTGTTTTTGACCTGCCTGGTTTCATAATCAATACCATACTTGTGTCATAAAAGTAAAACTCCTTCACTGTTTATTTTGTCAAATAATTTTTAAAGTATTGAGATTAGTTGTTCTTTAAATGTTTGATAGAATGCACTTGAGAATCCATCTGGCCCTGGAGATTTTTTCTTAGAAAGTTACCTGATTTCTTGTTCAAATTTCTTTTTTTGAGATTGGGTTATTTAAGAATTCTAGGGGGCAGCTGGGTAGCTCAGTGGATTGAGAGCCAGGCCTAGAGATGGGAGGTCCTAGGTTCAAATATGGCCTCAGACACTTCCCAGCTGTGTGACCCTGGGAAAGTCACTTAACCCCCATTACCTAGCCCTCACCACTCTTCTGCCTTGGAACCAATGCACAGTATTGACTCAAGACAGAAGGTAAGGGTTTAAAAAATAATAATTCTATTTCCTCTTTTGTTAATCTGGGCAATTTATATTTTTGTAAATATTCACCCATTTTGCCTAGATTGTCATATTTATTGACATGCAACTGAGCAAAATAGTTCTTAATAATTGCCTTAATTTCCACTTCCTTAGAGGTGAGATTGGCTGTTATATCTCTGATACTGTTAATTTGATTTTCTTCTTTCTTCTTTTATTAGATTGACTAGTACTTTATCTATTTTATTTGTTTTTTCAAAGTACCAGCTCCTAGTCTTAATTATTTGTTGATTAGTTCTTTCACTTTCAATTTGATTAACTCCTTTATTTTTTAGGATTTCCAATTTAATTTTTATCTGGGGATTTTTAATTTCTTTTTCTATTTTTTTTAAGTTGCATGCCCAATTCATTGATCTCTGCTCTCTCTATTTTGTTGGTATAGGTCCTCAGCAATATAAATTTTCCCCTGAGTACTGCTTTGGCTGTATCTCATAGGTTTTGATATGATGTCTCTTCATTGTCATTCTCTTTAATGAAGCCTGTAATTGTTTCTATACCTTTTTCTTTGACCCACCTGTTTTGAAAGATGTGATTATTTAATTTCCAATTAACTTTAAATTTGCCTTTCCATGGGTCCTTGTTAATTATAATTTTTATCTCATTATGATCTGAATAAGTGACATTTATTATTTCTGCTTTTCTCCATTTGTTTGCAATATTTCTATGCCCTAATACATGATCATTCTTTGTATATGTATCATATACTGCTGAGAAGCAGGTATATTCCTTTTAATCCCTGTTCAGTTTTCTCCAGATATCTATTAATTCTAATTTTTCTAGAATTTCATGCACTTCCCTTACTTCTTTCTTATTTATGTTTTGGTTTGACTTATCTAGTTCTTAGAGGGGAAAGTTAAGATCCCCCACTAGTATGGTCTTACTATCTATTTCCTCCTTCAGTATTTTCTTTAGAAATCTAGATGCTATACTATTTAGCACATAGATATTTAGTAATGATATTACTTCATTGTTTATAGTACATCATAACAAAATGTAATTTTCTTCCCTATCTCTTTTAATCAGATCAATTTCTATTTTGGCTTTGTCTGGTATCATGATTACTACCCTACCTTTTTTTGTTTTTTTTTGTTTTGTTTGTTTTTATTTTAGATGACGCATAATATATTCTGCTCCAGTCTTTTACTTTGAATCTTTGTGTCACGCTGCCTGAAATGTGTTTCTTGTAAACAACATATAGTAGGATTCTGGTTTTTAATCTACTCTGCTATCTGCTTTTGTTTAATTGGTAAGAAAGTATGTTGTCCCTCTAGCCCTCATGTTAGTTCTCTTTGGAACACAGCCCTAGTATCAATAGTGTAGGGTCAAAGGGAAGGCATAATTTTATGGCCCTTTGAGCATAGTTACAAATTGTTTTCCAGAATGGTTTGATCAGTTCACAGCCCACTAACAACATATTCATGTCCTAATTTTTCCACATTCCCTCTAATATTTGTTATTATCCATTTTATTTAGCCAGTTTGATAGAGGTCAAATTGGGTTTTTTAGAGTTGTTTTTAGTATTTATTTAATTAAGGGTGATTTGCAGCATTTTCTCATGTGATTAAAGGTAGTTTTAATTTCTTCATCTTAGAATTGTTTGTTCATATCCTCTGAGATAGAGGATTTTCATACCTTCCTGATGAAAAGAACAGAGCAGAATCACAAATCATAAAAAGTAAACAGGAAAGAGAAATTAAAAGATATTCAATGAAGTTAAACTGTTTATATTCCTCCTTGGAAAGATTTATGTAACTAATAAAATCTTTATCATTATTAGAGCAATTAGAAGGAGTAGACATAGACAGAGGATATGAGTGAGAGTTGAAACTGATGGGATAATATCTAAGAAAATAAAATTAAGGGGTGAGAAAGAAATGCACTGGGAGAAGATTAGGGAAAAGATACATTTAGGTAAATTCTCTCATACAAAAGAGGCATGAAAGAGCTTTTATAGTGAAGAGGGAGATGAGGGAAGTGGGGAGGGAAGTGTCCAAATCTTAATCTCATCAGAATTGGCTCAAAGAGAGAACACACATATTTGTATATAGAAATTTCTCTTGTTCCAGCAGAAACTTGGGGGTGGGGGATAAGGGATGGTGGGATTAAGTGAAGGAGGGCAAATTATGGAGGGTGATGGCAAAGAAGCAAATTTTTCGGGATGGACAAGGTGAAAAGAGACAGTGAAGGTAGAATAAAACAAGGAGGAAAAAGGGTATTGCACAATAAACATGTTGGTAAAAAAATTCAAACTTTTCTATTAAATACTGCATTTCTCAAATATATAGAGAAAGGAATCAAATGTGTAGTAATATACATAGTGGGAAGATACTTGGCTCAGTGGATTGAGAGCCAAATCTAGAGATGGGTGATCTTGGGTTCAAATTTGGTCTCAGGTACTTCCTAGGGATGGGACCCTGAGCAAGTCACTTAGGCCCCATTGCTGAGGCCTTACACCTCTTCTGCCACACAATACTGTTTATATTGATTCTAAGATGGAACATAAGAGCTTAAAAAAGGAATACAAATCATTTCCAAATTGATAAATGGTCAAAGGATATTAACAAGCAATTTTCAGATAAAGTAAACAAAGCTATGTATAGTTATGTGGAAGATGTTCTAAATGACTCTTAATTAGAAAACATGCAAATTAAAACAACTCTGAGGTATCACTTCACACCTATAAGATTGTATATTATGACAGAAGGAAAAGGACAAAAGTTGGAGAAGATGTAGGAAAATTAAGACATTAATACATTATTAGGAGAGTTACAAACTGATTCAACTTTTTGTTGAATTTGGAACTATGCCCAAAGGTGTATAAAACCTTACATGTTGTGATCCAACAATACCATTATTACATCTGTATCCCAAAGACATAAGAAACAAAAATGGGAAATGGATATATTTGTACAAAACCTTTTATAGCAGCTCTTTTTGTGGCATCAGAGATTTGGAACATGAGGTTGAGGAATGGCTGAGTAAATTGTGATATATGATTGTAATATAACACTATGGTTCTAAAAGAAACGAGGTACAGGTTCATTTTGGAAATACCTGGAAGGGGAAATTTGTTGGCTCATTCAATTGAGAGCCAGGCCTACAGACAGGAGGTCTTGGGTTCAAATTTGACCTCAGACACTTACTAGCTGTGTGTCCTTGGATAAGTTACTTAATTCTCATTGCCTAGCCCTTACTCCTCTTCTGCCTTGGAACTGATACACATTATTGATTCTAAGACAGAAAGTGAGTGTTCCAAAAAATACCTGGAAACACTTAAATGAAATAATACAAAATGAAAAGAGCAGAACCTGAAGAACATTTTATAAAGTAACAGCAATATTGTTTGCTAAACAATTGTGAATGACCTAGTAATCCTCAGCAATACATTCTTCCATTTCTTTGAATAAATATTGGTGTAGCTTATTTCTATATATAGTAAATATTCAATATATCTTGGATAAGTGATGGAGAACCTTTTAGAGACTATGTGCCATGCCTCCAAGAACATGTGCTATGCCCTGTCCCACACCAAGTGTTCAGGCATGCTCTGACTCTCCTATCCTACCCATTGGGCTGCTGGGCAGAAGGATGGGTGTTTTAAAAATATGTCATCAGCACAGGGGAGAGGGATAAAGGGGCAGATTCCTTTATGTCTCTCTGCTTTTCTAATACCAAATTCTCAGGGGGGGTGGGATTTGGGGGCAGGGTGGCACATGTGCTGACAGAGAGTACTCTGAGTACCATCTTTGGCATGTGTGCCCTATGTTCACCATCACTGTCTTTGATGAATAAATGATTCTGAGTTCAAGGCATTGAACTCTGTTTCATGATACATTATTTAATTCAACTAGACACATAATCTCCTATGTTCTAATACTTCCAACAACATGGATGATGGGGAGAAAATCTCCTGAAAAACTCTCACTTTGCTTTCCTCTGGTATTAGTGAGGGACTCAGTTTCCAAAACAGATTTCCAAGTCTGATCCTCACCAGCTAAATTGCCTGAATGTGTACATACACATGCATGTACACACACATATATATGTGTGTATATATATATATATATGTTCATGCACATCAAAAGGGTATAAATGATTTGTAATTTTCCTAGATAATAAAAAGTAAAAAAACTTTCTTATGTGGTATGTATCACTTTCATCATGTAGTCATCCACAAAATATTGTCAAATTGTTTAAAGATTTAGTCACGCATTGGGTTGATATTATAGGGAAATTCCTTATCACCTAATTTATATTTTGTCATTATATCTGGGCCTTCTATGATTAATTTAATTTGAGATAAGAGGGGTAATTCCCTCCCTTACATAATGATAATCTATTATGCTTAAGGTAATTTGTTTAAGAACTGAACATATTCAGTTAATTAAAAAAATATGACATCAATTATTCTTCAATTTATTTTCCAGAATATTTACTATTTTTCTGTATAATTTCCTAACCTACTAGCACTACAAAATTCGAATCATTCAATAATTTTTAAAGTTTATATTCTATGTATAATGCAAAAATATTCTCAGTGCTATTGGAGATACAATTTTTTTGAACAAAAATCTCTGACCTTTTTTTGAAGCTCAGAATCTGAAAATAAGTATAATATGAACAACCACAAAATAGTATAATATGAAATAAAATGAGATAGATCTAGGCAAAAGGTGATGGGAAAACAATTCATTAAATTGAATGAATTAAAGAAGGATTGATTATTTAAGGGAAATCTATGAAGACATTATGGGAAAGTAACCTAAAAAGGAAAAGGAACATTTCAGTAGCTAAAAGGTACTTATCAGATACGAGAACAATCAGTAAGAAAACAGTTTTAAGAAATGCAAAGATATCTTAGACAAGACCTGTAGAAGTAAATCTGAGAAAAAAACAAACAAAAAAAACTAGTGTTCTGAAATTTAATTTGCAAGAACATGTATTTCAGGAATACTCCAAAGAGTCTGAAACTAGTATTCCTTTTAGAGTCATTGCAAAAGAAATATTCATGCACCACCTAGGCAACCCACATCAGGAGGCTTAAGACCAGCATGATCTCTTACATTTAATAAATAGCATTTATCTAAAAGAAAGTGCTAACTTTATTAATGCTTGAGGCCTTTTCACTAAAGTCAAGGTGAATTTAGAAAAAAGCCTTTGGCAAAATACAATTTCCATTCCTATAAAAACAAAACAAAACAAAACTAGAAAGCATTGGGATAGAATCTCTCTTAAAATGACAAGTAATATCTATTCAAAACTGAGACAATCATCGTCTGTAATGGGGATGAATTTGAATCCTTCCAAATAAGATTAGAAGCAAAATAAGGATTTGCATTATCACTACTAATGTTTAATATTATACTAGATGTGTGAGCTGTAGCAGTATGACAAGAAAAGGAAGTTGAAGAAATAAATAAAAACAATGAGAAAAAACAAAACAAAACCTATCACTTTTTAGAGATGATATAATTGTATACATAGAGAACCCTAGGGAATCAACTAAAAAAATACTCAAAATACTTATAGGCTTTAATAAAGTTGTATGATATAAAATAAACACATATAAATCATCAGCATTTCTGTATACTATTGAAAAACAGGTAGAAAGAGAAATTGTATTTAAAATAACTGTAGGAAATATAAAAAAACTGGGGAGTTTACTTGCCAGTACAAACTTGGTGACTATATAAATGCAATTCCAAAACACTTCTCACACATATAAAGACAAATCTAAAAAACTGGAGAAATAGTAATTGTTCATGGGCAGGCCAACCCAATGTAATAAAAATAACAATTCTACTTAAATTAATTTGCTTTTTCAATGTCATAGCAATCAAAGAATGATTTTATAGAGTTAGAAAAAATGATAGAATTCATCTGGAATAATAAAAGAATATAAGTAAAAAACATAAAGTAAGAGTAACATTGCAAACTGTATTACAAAGCAGTAATCATCAAAATAATCTTGTGCTAACTAAGAAAGTGTTGGAATTGGTGGAATAGACTAAATATGCAAGCCACAGTTTTAAATAACCATAGCAATTTATTATTTGATAAACCCAAAGATCCAAGACCTAGGGATAAGAACTAATCATTTGACTAAAATCACTGAGAAAACTGGAAAGCAATTTGGTAGAAACCAGGTATAGATCAAAATCTCATACCATACACAAAGATAAGGTCAGTAAACATAAATGATTTAGACATAAAGGATAATATAAATAAATTAAAAGAATGTAGAAAAACAGACCTATCAGTTCTATGGATAAATAAAAAGTTTGTGGTCAAGCAAGAAATAGAATTACAAGATGTAAAATGGATAATTTTGATTACATGAAATTTAAAAAGCTTTTGCACAAATAAAACCAGAGCATTCTAAATTAAAAGAAAAACAAGAAATAGAACTTTTTTACAAAGTTTCTTTGGTAAAGGCCAAACTTATGTTTTTAGAAGAAGAAATCAATGCTATCAATAGCCACATGAAAAAATGTTCACTACTAAATCACTACTGATTGAGAAATGTAAATTAAAACAACTCTAAGATGCAAACTAATATCTATTAAATATACTATTGTGATGGAAAAGGAAAATGACAAATATTAGAAAAGATTTGAGAAATTTAAGACATTACTACACTGTTGGTGGAATTGTGAACTAGTCTGACCATTCTAGAGAACAATCAGGAACTATGCCCCAAATATTATACAACTGTGTATACTCTGACTCAGCAATACTACCCACTAGGTCTGAATCCCAAAGAAATAAAAGGAAAAGAAAAAGGAATACTCAATTATAACTTTTTTTATACTGGCAAAAATATTAGAAATTGAAGGGATATCTATCATTTGGGGAGTGACTGAACAAGTTGTGAATATAAGAAATGATAAACAGGATGGTTTCAGAAAAACCTTGGAGGATTTATATGAACTTAGGCAAAACGAAGTGAGCAAAGCCAGGAGATCCATGTACATAGTAATAGCACTATTGCAATGATGATCAACTGTGAAAGATAGCTATTCTCATCAAGACACTGATCCAAGATAATTCCAAAAATCTGAAGGTGAAAAAATGGCATTCAACTTCAGAAAGAGAACTAATGAACTAAGAGAGAAAGGATAATTTTTAAAAACTTTATTTTTCTTCCTTTTTATATGTTTCTCTTTGCAACATAGTTAATTTTAAAATACACTTTATATGATTTTAGATAGATAGATAGATAGATAGATAGATAGATAGATAGATAGATAGATAGATATAATCAGTATAAAATTGCATTCCTTCTCCAGGAGAGAGGTGGAATGGGAAAGAGGGAAAAATTTCAAACTTATTTCTAATGTAATTTAAAAGAAAATTACATGTAATTGGGACATATTTAACAAAAATAATAAAAATATATTAAAAATAAAGCATTTTATCAGCTCATAGCTGGATATGTATTTTTAGCTTTGGTTAATATGTATTTTTTTGTTGTTGCTTAACTATATGCATTTGCAAAAGGTATATGAATCAATTTGCAAAAGAAAATCAAAAACATGAAGAACTCCAAATGAAAGAGAAAAATAACTTGTGGATGAAATACAAAATGTCTTATGTCTAAAAAAATCTAAATAAAGGAAAAACAAATCTATAACAGGTCCTTGAATCAGGGCCCAATTAAAATGATATAAGCAATTATGCATTTACCCAATCAGTAGCCAAGACTACAGAAAGTTTCCACACTATGAAAGACAGAAAAGGGACTAGATTTCAGCAGCAAATGGGAGCCAGGATGGCAGCAAAAAGTAGGTGCTTGATAGAATGTAGCTCAGAGGAAGTCCAGACTGTGACATATGTCAAAGGAGCTGCAACCTCAAACCTCAAACAAGTTCAAGTCCTCTTGTCAACCTTGTGCTCCATAGGCACTATGCAGGTGCTCTGTGATTTTTTAGCATTCTACTCTGGCTCTTTTGTATATCCTTTTCTTCTGGAATCAGACAGAATCATGAAGCAAAGTCCCATAATTATTTTAAACAATCAATGGCATCATTTTTATAGTCTAAAGCTTTGGGGGCATGTGTTAATATTAGAGCAAATGTATTTAACACTTATATTACTGCAAAATACATTTAAAAATAAAGAAAAATTTTCTCAATACTGGTGACATGTGCTTCAAATACAAAAAGAAAAGAAAAAATAAAACTCAGATACTATATTGCACATGCAAGGGAAAAAATCAAAGTTTTTTTAAAAAAAGTTTTAAAAATCAAAAATACATAGCTTAAAATCAGTGATACACTGTGTCAGCCATATGCAAGTACAAAATGATTTTCAGAAGAAAAGAGTAACAGTAGATAATGCACATTCAAAGAAGTACCAAAGTCCCCAAAATTCATAATAGCTCTGATAATTATAATAGCAAACAAACCCACTATCATATTTCACATGTTGCCATATGACATAAAAAATCCCTATGAACTGATGTATATTTGTCACAATTTTTACAGATGTAGCAAATTCTTTCAACCTTGGTAAATATAATTTTAAACAAAGTAAAACTTATTTGGGTCTAGAACATCATCAAGAAATCTAGATTGTTCAGGTAGAAGTAAATTAAAATGAAGAGTTTTGCAGGAGCTCTTTTTTTAGGCTTCCTGATTCTTAGAAACACCTTGGTAGGAACATTACTTTGTTTCTCTACCTTTAATACAACATTCTTTATAATATATAAAAATATTTTTAAATCATTCATTAAAAACTATTAGTTACTAAAATTATTTCTGAAGACCCCTTAAAATTACAATTAAATTCTTAGCTTATTAAATTCTCTAAAGATTGTAAATAGCTTATGATGAAGTCCATTCATCATCATCTATGTGACAATACACAAAGGTAACATGTCATCTTCAATGGATCTAGTGAAAATGGCTTGGGCAAGATGTTCATGGGCTTACAATGATATTTTTGATCTTCAACAAAGGTAAAGGTACAAATTAAAGATTAATATAGGCAAAACATAGCTTAAAATGATTCAGTATAACAGAAAGATATTGATTAAATTAAAACATATAAACTTAAAAAATTTAAACCTTAAAGCAATCAGTAAATATAATATAAACCAATGAGAAGGTGGAGACAGGCAGTGCAATCAAAATCCTTTACACCAATCCCAATAGACTTGTTCATTATTATAGGAGGAGAATAAACTCAAATAGTTATTGAGAAAATTCCAGATATCTTTTAAAGTTTTCCTTCCCCTCCCCTCATATTTATTATCCATTTATATTTCGTTTGTCAGAGGTCTGAATTTTCTCATAGAAGCACAAGGCAGAATCTCCACTCTGCATGTTGAAAGCAATTAGGACTTTTAGAACTTTGTCAAAATGTTTCAGGTTGGTTTGTAGCATAAGCATCCTGGTTTGTGGCATATTCTTGAGGAGAAGGAAATGAAGTGAGAAATCTACAATGGAAATAAAAAGTCCCCGGAAAAGAATCCAGCAGATCCAAACTAAGCTTTTTAGCTCTACCAACTCAAACTGTTGTTTCAGAGTTTCAAGCATGCTTTTGTAATAGCATTTTTTCCTGAAAGACACTGAAGAGTGTTTAAAGAGTAAACAGAAAGAAGCAAAACTTCCAGGAAAAACAATAGCATATTTGCATATGAGAGAAAAAATACTTCTCCTTGGTGTTTTGGGGTCAAGAGAAAGAAGGGGAAAAATCAGGCTTATTCCCCAAAACTGACTTTAAATCTACTGATTTGGAACTAACTGCCCTCCTTGTGAAAAACCTTTAGTAACAGCCTATGAAACTATGAGTCCAGGATCAGCTTTAAAAAAAAAATCTGTTTGAAAATTAGGTGTGGGGTTCTTTTCTCCACGCTTAAAAATGGCAGGCTAGAAACACACACGTGGAGTGTGTAAAGGGATTGGGGTGGAAAGATTTTTAGATGTCACCCTCTGTTGGAAAAAAAAATGGCTGGGATTGGCAGGCTCTTGTGGCTGGCCTGGTCTTGGCAAGAGGAGGCTCCAAGCTGGGTGGAGAGCTATGAGGAATGCTGGCCAAGCAGATGGACAGGAGAAATAGCAGGCAGTGGCAGGGGCAGGGCGGGGCAGGAGCACAGGCACTCCCTACCACTGGACTCTTGGAGTGGGCAGTGACCAGGCAAACTTACTATCGTTACTGTAAGGCTATTTGCGCAAAAATTTTTTGAGAATTTGTAATCACTTTGTGGTAAATCAAAATGTGAGTTTTAAAATTAATAATCAGTAACTAAATATTGTATTTTATAAAATGTTATTAATACTAACTAAAACAAAAGAACTACCTGACTTCAGCCCGGTCATAGGTCCAAGAGAAGAAGAGGTAGGAGTTACAGACACTTAAATACATTCACGTAAAATGTGGGGATATAGGAAAAGGAATTTTGGGAAATATTAAGGGGCTTCTGGGGAATGAAGTCCAAAGGCTCGAAATCTCCATTTATATAAGACTCAGAAATAAAGGGAAGACAAGGGAAAGGTGAAAGTAGTTTGGTGGAGATGTACTAGATTAATGAATATAATTTGAAAAAGAAGAAAATAAAGAAAAAACCCTAAAAATTAAATATGGGTAAAAACAGAAGAAAGTTAAAAAAATGATGAAGACAGGTAGACAATGATTAAACTTAATAAAATATTAAATGTAATATGTGAAAAATAAAGAGTAGGATTGGATATAGTATCTAGGAGATCTATAGATCTAGTAATCAGCTATGGAAACTTAATGAGATAACCAATCAAAATAATATAGAATATGCTATGAAATTAATCCATGAATAGGTAGTGAAAACTGTCCATTTTAACATAATAATTCCTGTTAGACTCTTACGTGGTTTATTTAATTTTAAAGATGCCAAGCATATACTACAGTTCTGCTTGATATTGCTTTATTTTTTTTTTACCTCATGTCATGAAGTCACCTAAGATGGATATTTAGAAAAAGGAGATAATTTTTGGTTCTATTTGGAATTGTATGGACAGTTTTTATTTTTCCTACTGACATAATTTTATACCCATCAAATCAAATTGTACTCATGCTGGTTTATTTCTCCCATGCAAAGAAGAGAATTATCTGCATCATATATTTTTTTGTAATTTTTTCACATTATTCATTAGCCTGAATGAATCTACTCTCCCACTCACCTCAACTGCTCTTCCAAACTTTTTATCCCTCTAATGAGATAAAACATGTCCAAAATAAACTCACGAATTTGTTCTTCCAAACTTTCCTGTAAAGATTAAAGACACCACATCTTCCTAGGCACACATGTTCACAACTTCAACATCATCCTTCACTTCTTATTTGTACTTAGCATGCATTACCCATCAGTTGTCAAAGCATGTTGCTTCATAATATCTATCTTATGTCTCCTTATTCACATAGCTACTGTTCTATTATAGGTCCTCATTCTCTCTCCTCTGAACTATAGCCAAACCTTATAATTGTTCTCTTCGTCTCAAGTCTCTCTCCACTCTAATCCATATTCAATTTAGAAGCCAATTGATTTTCTAAAGCTTAAGTATGATCATGTCACTCTCCTATTCAACAAACTCCAATAGCTCTCTATTACCTGTAGGAACAAATATAAAATCCTTCGACATCTAAAGCCCTTCACAACATGGTCCCTTCCTACCTTTCCAGGCTTCATATGATTTACTCCCTTCCATATATTCTCCAGTCTGTTTGCTTGTTACTCACGTACAACAGTGCATCCCCCAACTCTGTGCCTTTGTATTGATTGTGCCCAATGCACAGAATGCTTGTCCTCCTCACCTCTATCTCTTGACCTCATTATTTTTGCTTGACTCAGATAAAATTTCACTTTCAAGAAGAGATCTCTTCACAGAATCCCTTTCCCTTTAACTCCCAAAGAGTATCAGTTTTAGGATAATCAGAATTTGATATTTCCAGCCAGAAGATCTGGGAAGATGTTCAGCCTCTCCAATTGCTTAATCGTTCCCAAGTTAAATGCACCAGTATGGTGTCCATCGTGCTTCAGGGTGATCAGTACCACTTCAGTCCTTTCTACATCCCATACTCTTTTAGGGAAATCTATGCGAATGAGTAGCCAAAGATAAAAGAATGAATCTCCATTACATTTTATTGTGCTCCACTTATTCTTTGATCCAGTGAAACTGACTTTGCTGTTTCTCAAATAAGTTACTTCATTTACCAACTCTCAACACAGGTGGTCTCCCATTTTTGGAAACCTCTTCTTCTTCACTGCTTTTTCCTAGCTTCTTTGGCTTCCTTTTCAAGTCTCAGATAAAGTCCCATTTTTTACACAAAGTCTTTCCCTCTCCTTCCTAGTCTTAGTGCCTTCCTTCTGAGACTCTCCCCATTCTATCAGGCATGTCTTTTTATATCGATGTTTGCATGTTTCTCTCCCATTAGACTATGAAGTTCTCAAGAGGAAGGACTCTTTTTTTAACCCTCTGTGTATCTCCAGTATTTTTCACCATGTCTAGCATGGAGTAGCTGCTCAATAAATGCTAGATTTGAAGGCTAGACTGTGTTAAGGAGGCAAGGCTTAATGATTTCTTCATATGCAATCAAGCTATTCAAGCTCAGCGTTTCTAGGAAAAGAAATAGTTATTTTACATTGGAAAGCCATCTTCTTTGAATAATAATAATAATTTATACAGCTCATGCGAACTCAGAGTTAGGAAATTTGAGTTCAAGCCTGGCCTTAGACACTTATTAGCTATGTGACCCAGGATAAATCATTTAATCTCTCTCTGCTCAGCTTCTCCATCTATAAAATGAAGATGATAATAACACCTACCTCCAGAGTTGTTGTAAGGGTCAAGTGAAAAATGTATAAGTGCTTAGCATAGTATCAAAAGTATAGTAGATGCTATATGTCAGTTAGTCTTTATTGTTGTATTATTATTATTTAATGTCTGGTGATCTTTGCACCAACCCTAGGAGCCAATTTTATCCCCATTTAGAAATGAAGAAACTGAAGCTGAGGCTAAGTGACTTGGCCAGACTCACATCTGAGTTTGGATTTATATATAGGTCTTCCTAATTCCAAGCCCAACACTGTGTCCATTGAGCCATACAATTTGGTTGAATCTAACACAGGACACCTAAATGTCTAAATTTTAGTGTTGCCATTCTTTTAGTCCTTCTAGAATTTCAACTTTTGATGAAATTTTACCCTCTTAAACTAGCATGAACCAGTAAGGAACTAAAAACTATATTTTACTAGAATCGGTTGAATGAACTGGATATTAATCAGGTGATATGCTAACAGTAGAAAGAAAAAAAACTGAGAATAGGAGAAGCTGCATCAGATTCTCAATTCTACCATTTATTACCAAGTAATGTTGGACATGTCACTTAATATCTCTGAGATCCAATATTATCTTTAAAATGATAGGGCAGAAATAGATGATGTCTCAGGTCACTTCCAGATTTGATCCTGTGAATCTGTATTTATTGAGAAGAGAATTCCTTAGGAAACAGAAAGGGAGGTAGATTTGAAGAATATAATATTTGTCTTCAAATATTTGAAGAGTTGTCACATATAAGAGAGAACAGATAACCTATTTTGAGGCCTATTGAGCTGAAGGAGGACCATTATATGAAAACATAAGGGAAAAGATTTGAGATAAATAATAGGAAAAAAATTCTATCAATAATAACTGTTCAAAAGTTAAATAGGCTGTTCTCATGTATCAGTGACTTTCATAGAGGTGAAAGTGCTTGAAAGAAATGTGTTGGGATTGTTGGAAAAAACATTCTTGCTTCAAGAAAAGATTGAATAAAATAACCTTGATGTCTTTTCTAATCTAAGAGACTATGGATGAGGGAAAATATTTAGTTGCAGATTCAAACAACAACTCGTCAAATAAATTATTATTCGAATACATCCAAAAACACCTGAGATGATTCTCATAACACAAATGTGTAAAATAAAAGAACAATACATTGTTCATGAAAAAATAAAGAAGAGACATAGAAGACAGGATACAATGACATAACAAATATATTCACTCTCAAACTGATATATATGCTAATAATAAATGTGGGCCCTGAAAATTTTCAGTGAAAAAATAAAAGAAATTGTAGAATTTAGAAATATTTTGTTTCAAGTATGATTTCTGAGATGCATCTAGGGAATGGTATTTATGAGACTATTGATTATTATGACCTGTAGCTCTTGGAAATATTATAATATTTTGTAAGGAAAAAACAAGATTTTAGTTAGTTCTCTATGAAATAAGTAGATAGTTTTTCAGACTACTCCCTGCTCCTTCTCCAAGTGGCTCTGCCTCCTCCTCTGCTCAGCAGCTTGCAGTTGAGCAGATTCATTGCATTTAGCATCTGCTACACCTGCCAGGAGCCAATCAGAGCCAGGCAGCACTTGGTCTTGCCTTGTGCCACACCCCTTCAGTCAAATTTGCATAAGGCAAATATACATAAAGTAAAAAGTGTCTTGTGTTTGCAGGAAACAGAGTAGCAAACAATACAGATGTTATGTGTGATGCATGTGAAATGAGGAGGTTGTTGAATTATTTGTGGTTGCAATAGTTTGTAAATATGTATGATAATTAGTCATATTAATATAAAAATTCACATAGCATTTGTTTTTAGTAGAATTATATTTATATCTTCTAAATAGGTACATGGTATAACAAAAAAAACCAATATTGACCATACTGAGTTTTTTTCACTTTTTTCCTTCACTGTTATCCAATCTGAATGTATCACTGTCACTGTCTTCCATGATGAAGTCATTATATAATTATTGCATAATGTGTTCATTATATATCAATTTTATATAAAAAATATTCAGGTTTAGTTTGGTTGCATTCCAAGTTTTCTATACACTTTGTTTTTATTGTTTTATGAAGATTTAGTTTTTTAAATCCCTACTGTCCTCCTTTATAACATTTAGCAAATAAATTTAGATTCCAAAGTAGCCTTGAAACTGTCATTTCTCCCTATTTCACAAGAAGATTGTGTTTCCTGGCTAAAGTTGTTTCAGAGGGGCCAGCTGGGTGGCTCAGTAGATTGAGAACCACGTCCAGAGATGAAGAGGTCCTGGGTTCAAATATGACATCAGATACTTCTTAATTGTGTGACTCTAGACAAGTAACTTAGCACTTATTTCTTAGCCCTTACTGCTCTCCTGCCTTGGAACCAATGCACAGTATTAATTCTAAGATTGAAAGTAGGTTTTGTTTTTTAATTGTTTCAGAGATTTTTGCCCTCCCCACTACTTACTTACCTCCTCTTATACACAAACACACAACGGTTGTGTTAATACCTTTATATAACTTCACTAAGAAATAGTAATAAAACCATTGACATTATTTTTTAATATACTTCTTATTTTTTAGATTCAACAGCTTGCTTAAATAAGCCGTGGTGGAACTTCTATAATTGATCTTACCCTCTTTAGCTTTTTTATATCTTTTCTATCAATTTGTTATTAATTCTGACCATTTCAGTAGCCTGTTCTCAAGTGCTCAGTTGTCCCATTTATTGACAAGTCATTTTTCTTTCATTCAAATATAGTTTCTCTTTGTCTCTCTGTCTTTGCCTAACTGTCTCTTTTTCTGTCTTTTTCCTTGTCCTATTTGCTCACCTGCTGAACATAGCAAGAGCATTCTAACTCACTTATTGAAGAAAATATTCAAAAGATATGAGTTTGAGTCTCCTATGTAGTCTATAATGGATTGAGATCTTGGACTTTTAAATTCTAATTCAGATTTTTCAACTTCAATCTGTTCCTTGTGGAAATATATAATTGGAAAATATGAAAACTATAAGCAAATATCAAAAGATCTTCATGAAATAATGGATAGTAGAGAGTCAAAACAGAAAAATATAAATAAAAAATAAAACAAAAAACAAAAAAACAGAAAAATAATATAAAATCAAATATATCCATAAACACCTGGGGACAGATGGACAAAAATCAATTTAAGAGGGTCACAGAAGAAGTGGTTGATAAATTGTTATGGATTTTATATGTGAAAATTCAACTACTCCAATATAAATAATTGTAATGAGAAGGATAGTGATTCAACATATGATTTCATTGGTACAAAGAATTCCCAGGTAAGGAAATTCCTCTCAATTCAGGTCAAAATCCCTCTGCCACTTAAAGTCTTAGAGAATTTCCTAGAACACTGAAAATCTGTGTCTTTCCCACTATCACATAAGCAGTGTATGTCAGAAGTTAGAAGCCACATTTTCTTGGCTTCAGGTCAGATACACTAGATAGTACTGGCAGAAGTTGAAAGAAATCATTGTAAATGTATTTTAGTTACTTCTCTTGATAATTAAAATTAAATTTATGATGTCTTTTTAATTTTTTTTGGAAATGTGTGGTGGGTTAAGAAATAATATAAGTTATATACATAACTTACAACTTGAAATATAAGTATAAAATTTTATATATTTTAGCAGAATTTAAAGGGACAGTTGTGATAAACAATATTTTAGATTTAACATAATTGCATGAATATTTTTGGTTATCTTTTCTTCTACCAACTTTAAACAAAATTGTCAACATCCATATATATATAGATATACATATATATCTATATATATCTAAGATGATCAATATCATATAGAATTGTGGATGCTTTGAAAAATATACAAGAATAGAAACATCTAATTTAGTTGGTGAATTGAACAAAGTACTGACATATAATATGTGTGTACATTCAACATAGTGCCTAATGTCAGGAATTGTGCTGAGGCCTGAGGATATAGAGATAATAACAGTGGTTAGTTATCCTCAAGGAACTTGGATGTAGGGGAGACGATATGAATATCCATTGTAAGTCTGAAAGAGTGGCTAGCTGATGACTGGTACCAATACATATAGTTTATTTGCTGTCATGGTTTGCCTTAGATTCATTGCTCTGGAACTGCCTGATTTCTCATAAGGGAAGTAGACTGCCTAATTCTCACATTTACTGGAATTTTACCTACACTGTGTCCATTAAGGGGAAACTGCTATGGAAAGAGCTATTAATTAAAGAAGTGGTTTGGAGCTCGGAGTCTAGGATGAAAGGGAAAAGTAAAAAAAAAAATCTAATGTATAATCATGAAGTTGGTATGGAATAAGTAGATTATTCTTGCATAGAAAAAGGAATGCTAAGTAATAAAAAAGAAAAAAATCTCATAGAATAAATAGAAGAGACTTCAGTAATTTAGTACTTCTAGTGCAATGAATTGGAAGGCTTATACTCAAGCCCAGCTGGAACAACAGACTGCTAATTAGCCATTTGACATTGCACTTCTACACTGGCACTGTCTAGTCAAAAAGCCAAGAGACACCTTGGCAAGTTGCATCTTCACTAAGCCTCACTGGAGAGATGGACTTAATGAATTCTAAGATTCCTTCTAGCTCTAAGGCTATAGTCTTATAAATGCTCATCTCTTCTGAGCCCCTCATCCTCTTGTAACAATTCTTCCCTGGTCTCAAGCCTAATCTTTTCCTCTGCTGCACGTCCACCTCTCATACAATGCATCATTCAGAGTCTAATCGTTAAGATTTGCAAATTTTTTAATTAAAAAACATTTTTTTTCAATTTTAAGCATTCAGAAACTCCTAAATAAAAGCAGACCACAAAAAGAGAAAAGCAGATAAGTTGCTCTCAAATCAATCTTTTCCCTAGGAACCTAGAAACTTTCCCAAGTCATAGAACTGTTTTCACTGACTTTTTTTTTTTGCCCACCCCCTTAATTGAGTGGCAGATCAGTTCACCTAATAGCACTTAACTAAACCTGTTCCACAGCATCTTAGCTTTCAACTGCACTGAGTGGTGGGAAGTTCTACTCAATCCGTCCCAATTCTGCTCGTGTCCTGGACAAAAAGGGAGCCTGTTAGATGAGTCCATACCACAATCATCATCATCATCATCATCATCAATTAATAAGGACAAGGTAGTTTAGGAGTTTCAGGAAGTTAGGATAATTGGAAAAGGCTTCAGATTGAAGGCAGAGCTTGGAATCAATCCTAAAGGAAGTAAAGTATTCTGAGTACTTGAGGATTTCCTATCTCTTTCCAGTTCTCCATGGGACTTACTTTGTTATGTGCACAGTAAGCCCTACATTAATATTAGCAACTATTAGCCTAACATGCCTTCTAGGACTTCATGATTCATGCATAGCTTCATTCAGGATTCCTCTCATTCGTGTTCTATTTTTAAATAGTGTCATATTAATTGCATAATGATCATGACCCTGTCTGGCCCTCAAAAAGAAATGCAAAAATGCAAAACCACCTTTTCTCTGCAAAGGTGGAGTAGTATGGTTTGAAACATTGTATATACCTGTGATGGCAAACCTATGGCATAGACCTCTCTGTGGGCATGCAGGACAAGGACCCAATGCCTCAAGGACCCAGTGTGCCCATCCCCGCAGCACAGAGTTTATAAGAATTCCTAATTAGAATGCCAGAGGGAGGTGTAGATGGGCTGCTTCCCTCCCCTCTCCTCAATAAGAGTTAGTAAGCAGGTCTCTTCAACACAGCATCCCTAGCAGAACTAGATTGCCCCACCCCATTCTGAATACAGTGGCCTGAGACAGGAACAACTTCGGGCTTTATTATCAGAAACAACCAGTGTCTTTACAATGCAAAGTATTTGGGGGATTTTGGAATGTTTCTTTAGTTTCTACTTTAAAAATGTTCAAAACTATAGTCTAGTGATTTAGTGATTTTGAACTGGAGGTTAGGCTTCACTGTTCTACAGCTCCCTACCCCAGTTTCTTTCACCAGCAAACCTGGGCTTAATTTGCATTCTTCTTCCTCTCACTTCTTACTAACCTGTTCAATTTGCATTCAAAGGGTACCTGCCAGGGAGAAAACAGGTGAGCTAGGAGCTCTGGAAAACACTACAGTGGTTTGTCAGAGGCAGCCATCAGCCCAGTATCCAGATTAAAACCTGACTTCAACCCTTGACCATTTGCTAAAAGTTACTTTGGAGGAAACCCTCTTCAGGAAGGCTGGAAAAGGATAGGGTGAATGTGTCAGGATGGTGTCACTTAACCTGAGGGTTATATTTTCCTATAAATAAGGGGTTTTCCTGTAAGCTAGAGCTCTTTTTTTTCCTTGCTTTCTCTCTCTCTCTCTCTCTCTCTCTCTCTCTCTCTCAATAAAGTGTTGCATGTGAAATGGCTTCTTGTTTCTTGAATAGTGGTTAAAGAGAGAGCACTTCGAAATTTTCAAGATCCCCTCAATTTTCGCCATGGAGATGAACTTTGTTTGAGAGGACCATCATTCACATAACTAAAGGAGAGCAGAGCATGGTGCTCAGGCCCCTCATCTCTCCCACTCCCCAAGTCTAACTACTTCATTCACCTCCCTGCCCAGTAGTCTAATGGGAGTGTTTCCTCCCTCCCCTGGGTGGAGAAAGGAGGAGAAGTAGTGTGACCCAGACACTCAGTGGGGAAGGAGCACATAATGTGGTGGTGGTGGTGGGGACTTGGGTGAGGCACATGGTCTGGGGTGTGGGGTTGGGGTGGGGCCAGGGCCCAGCACTCCTCTCTTAAAGCCACACATCACTGGTATATGCTATCATACTTGGAAATGTGTTTTTTAGGTGAATTTCCTTTCTCCCTTCCTTTTCTTCTTTCCTCCCTCCTTCCCTTCTATCTCTTTCTTTCTCTCTTTTTCTCTTTCTTTCTCTCTTTCTCTCTTTCTTTCTTTCTTTCTTTCTTTCTTTCTTTCTTTCTTTCTCTCTCTTTCTCTCTTTCTCTCTTTCTCTCTCTCTTTCTTTCTTTCTTTCTTTCTTTCTTTCTTTCTTTCTTTCTTTCTTTCTTTCTTTCTTTCTCTCTTTCTTTCTCTCTTTCTCTCTTTCTCTCTTTTTCTCTCTGTCTCCCTCCCTCCCTCCCTCCCTCCCTTCCTCCCTTCCTTCCTTTCTTCCTCCTTCCCTCCCTCCTTCCCTTCCTTCCTTCCTTCCTTCCTTCCTTCCTTTATTTGCATTATGCGAATAAAATTAGGTGGGAAGGAAAGGCTATGCTCACTAATCCAGAGATTTCTTTCCACTGGGCAGCAAATATCTTCAATGTGGTCATCAATTTTTTTTTAAGTTCCATATAAACCAAAATATTATAGCATCATTTTGTGGGTAGCAAAGAATTTGAAATAAATAGATGCATATTAGTTAGGGAATGACTAAACACATTTTGGTACATGGATATAATTGAACATTCATATTATATAAGAAGTAACAAATAAAGTAAGTGAGAAGCAAGAAAAGTTATACAAAATCACTGTTTGTCATAAAATTATAGAAAACAAACTCGGCCCCAAAGAAGCAATGAGAGGATGTCTATCCCAACTCCTTTTGTGTGGAGAAAGGTGGGGGATATAAATGAGGCATATTGCTTATATTGTTCAGGTTAGGGGAGGGTTTGTATATAATAACATGTTTTGCTGATTTTTTTCCCTTTTCTTATTTCTTTTTTTTAGTTAAAATGCTTTGTTATCAGAAATGGCTTTTAGAGGGATGTATAGATAACATAAAGATAATTTAATTTAGGGATTTTATGAGGGTATTGTTTATCATTCTTACAGAGGAAATTTAGTCAATATAGAAACAAAATTTAAAAATAAAAATTATTTTAAAAAATAAGTAATACTTTCACTTGGATTGCAGTGTTTACTCTTGTGTAACCAAAAGAATGCAGGCAAAATGAAGATAATTCTTTTTAGTGAAGAGAAACAGAAATAATTAAGGGGCTGGAGGGACTGATTAAAGAATGATTAGAAGAACTAACTACGTGCAGCCTGGCTGAGCAGTGACTAAAATGAAACATGATAACTCTATGTAAATATTAGATGTGTATACCTAGCAGAGATAAAGGATTACTTATAATGAAACAAATGAGCTTAATTGTGGATAATAATTTTAAAAACCAAGATAGCAGAAAGTAATTACTTCTCAGAATAATCTCTTTAGAATTGTCTTCCATTGGAAATAGCAATTACTAGAACTCTTTTTAAGTATTTCATCACTTACTCAAGCTTCTTCTCATATTCCACTCATAGAGAATATAATCCCTTTAAGGGTTGGAGAGCTAGGTGTATAATTATCACAATGTATTTTAGCCAACAATATTTGTCACGAGCTGCTGAATTTTTTTGATGGCAAGTCTCTCCAAATTGAACTAATTTTTTTTTTCTAGAAAAGATAAATGACTGTTGCTCTATAATACTGAAAAACTTTCCAGGATGTTAAAAACTATCAAGACCTATTTCTGAATAATATATTCTTCCAGATATATCTCAGGGAAAAAACCAGAAATATGTGCATTATGATGAGTGAGATCCTAAATCTACCATCTCAAATCAAACTGTAGAGGAAAATGAAACTATTCTGAATCCACAGGGACATTTAAAATTCTTGTATTTTTAAAAACTCTTATGATAGGTTCAAACTTTTATGATATATAGTTGGGAAATGGTTTGGTTTGATAAAACCACAGAATCAATATAATTTATAAAATGATGGATAGTTTCCTTTGCCTCAATCAAAAACTAGATTTCCATTCATAATTAAAATTAGATATGAATGCAAATTCAATTTCAACAGTTCCAATGTGCCACTCTTCCTAAAGCAAAGCCCATTTATTAGATGTCAAAGATCTCCCTGTACATATGTGAATAGTGTGAGTGCATTACCTTTCTAAATGATTCATTATAAAGTGTATTAACTCATGAAAAAGGAAATTAGAGCTATAACTCTTCTGTATCAAAATTCCATTTTATTTTTATATAAGAAAATGATAAAGGACTCATTTTAGATCTCTTTCACATATTTGAAATGAAAGAATAACAACATTTTTCAAGTGAAATGATGAACCAACAAAAAAAAGATAAAAAATTTTAAGCTATGTGTATTCTTTCCTCACAGTAATATGCAGATTCTGCCTTGAAAAAGGAAATATTCTATGATTTTTTTATTTATTCAAAGTAAGTATAGAATTTGTATTCAATTAGTCAATTACTTCCTTAGAGTCACTTATGAATTTTGAAAGCATTTTAGAAAAGTATAGTAATCCAAATATGTGTGAAACTGTATACTTGGAGAGGCAAATTAGTAACTGATTTATCCATGATAATTAAATCTTATTTTCTTTCCTTCTATTAGATCTTGTCTAAAGATTCATATTTCTACAGATAGAGAATATTTGAATTTAAGTCAAGTTTAACATTTATGTTCTTAGCTTTCATCACTCTTTCATATCTAATATAGCAATTGTCACAAAAATCTGTTATTTATATTCTATAATAGTTATTTGGGAAAGGAAATAGGATTATTGGAAAACAGGGGGTAATTGGGAGGTTTGTATGGGGGTAATGAGGAGTTAAGGGGAGAGAGGGTATATTGCTTGGTGAGTCAAGGGAGGGAGATGCCCCCTGCTGAGAGGAAACAGCAGGGGTCCAATAAGGACAGTTTGTCTTTGAATGACTGAAACTGAAGTTCAGCTCCCTCTATGACCAGAAAAGATAGTCCACTTATCTGACTGCGAATTCAAATAACATAAAGTTTAATAACTAGATGGGATTGGAGTTTTTCTCAGTTTCAGACCTGAGGCCAGGCCCCAGAGGCTGGCGGAGAGTTTGTCCCACTCCCATCTACTCTTGTTGTTCTAATTCAGAATCTTAGTGAATCCAATTCCAAGTGAAAGCAAAGATTTTTTGGCTTTCCTTTGCAATTGAAATGCTAAAATAAGCACTACACAGATCAACAACAGTATAATATCTAGAGTTGCTTGGGATTTCTGAAATTATTTTAGATGGGCTTGGAATGACTGCATAGGACTTTTTCACAAAGTTATTTACTGCCCTTAAATCTTGGACTAGTCTCCACTGAACTTTTCCTTCAGAGTCACATTTTGTTTTCTTTATAGGTATTATTGGTGTATTATATTCTGAAATTGTTGGGATTAAAATTTTCTGATCCAACAAGCTTTGGATAATTGGGTTGATTCCATCAATGGCTTCTTTACTTAGTTTGTATTGTGGTATCCTTGGTGGTGTCCCTTCTTTAACTTCTACTTTTACTGGTGTTGCTGACTTTAGAATCCCTACATCTGAAGAATGCGTAGCCCAAAGCCCTTCGGGTATATCACTTGGTATTTCAAATATTGTACCTTCATTCTGAACTTGTTCATCATCCACTTGCCCCATGAAGAGCAATGGATAATGTTTTAAAGAGTCTTTGGGTAGATGTAGAAAAATTTTCCCCGATTTATCACATTGAATAGTTGCTCCAATTTTACACAAAAAGCCTCTCCCAAGAAGGTTGATTGGGCATTCTGGGATTAACAAGAATGTGTGTTCTGTTGTTAGGGGTCCTAGTGTTACCATTTATGATTTTAGTTTTGGTACTCTCTGTTTTTTCCCTGTAGCCCCCATTATTTGTACTTAACTTGTGATTTGGCTGTCTTCGGGAGATGTTTTTAAAACAGATTTAGTTGCTCCTGTATCAATTAGAGCTGGGTAGATCTCATTACCCACTTTTATCATGACCCTTGGTTCTGTGTTCTCATTTTGTTGGCACACTTGGACCATAGGTGCCTCTATTTCTATTTTGTTCAAATCCCAGTTTTGTTCTTCATCTACAGACTTTTCTTGTTGCTTTGAACATTCATTTTGCAATTCATCATCAGTTTGCAATAGAATTGCATTATCATGGAGACTTAAGGATGGCATAACAATGTGTTTGCTTTTCCCTGTGTACTTACTATTGGTTGGAATTCTTCTGCATAAGGATTTAAGGTTAACTTTTCTATTATGTCATTGGTATTTTCTTGTGTAATAGCATTCTTGCTTTCAGAGTCATTGTCTCCAGGAGGTCTGCTAATTTGAATGTTCTCTGTTATTGCATTTTCCTCCCCATTGGACACTTCTATTGTTAGTACATATGCTTCAATTAATTCATTTGCAATTTGTGTATTACAGACTGTTGCCAGTTTTGTTTCTTCCTCTTTCTTTGTAGCTTGTTCCACTGTTCCAAAAATTTTCTCTTTAATCTCTGTTACATCATTATCTAATTGGATTTCTTCTTCTATCTGTTCTTTAGTTTTATTTTGTGCTTTTGGAACCCCAAGTTCTATTTGCATGCAGTCTCCTTCCTTTTCATTTTTCCTTTTTCCTTTCCCATTTTTCCCTTTTGATGTTACCCCATGTACCTGGCTTCATAATTGACTTTGTTTGGCAGCACCTGAGACTACTTGTGAATAACGTGGTTTCGCTCCTTGTTGGATGTATTCCTCCATGGTTTCTAAATTTGGTGCTTGCAATGAATTCTTGCAATTACAATCTCAATACATTTTGCATTTGTTTGTGTATTATTGCTGCTATACTTTACATTGCTTTTCCAAGACCTCGGTTTGTTATTAGCTTGGAATAATTGGGCCTTTAAATAACAGTCTCGAACCATGTGACCTATTTTTCTAAAGAGGAAACATCTGGGTAAATTTCTCCTTTGATTGCTTTGAGTGTAATTTCTTGTGGGTTTTTATGATTGGAGAGTGGCTAGATTTCTTATTTCTTCAATTTCTTTATATTTACTTGAGTTATTTGCCTCCTTGAGCTTGGCTTTAAGGTCTTTTATTATTTCATCCTTTTCCTCTAGCATTTCTTTATGACCTGAAAATATGTAAGTTGCAGTTTTTCTTAAATCTTCCAGACTTAGTGTTTCCCAATCTGTGCACTGAAGTTTAAAATATGATCTAATAGGTGTGTTACTGCCTTTCACAAATTGTCTCCTTATGTGTTGGAGATTTTGTTCAGTTAAATTTTCAAATCCAAGCACATCCTCTGCTACTTCAATAACTCTATTGAGGAACTTTGATGGATGTTCCCCACTTTCCTGTCTCAATCTCTCAAATTTTCCCCAAGTATCTGGTCTTTTTGAAAAACTTTTCATTGCCTCTAATAGATCTTCTCTGGTCTTTCTTAGGTAACGTAGATTTTCATTATTAGATAACTCTAAGTCTGTTCCTTCCTCTGGCCATAATGTTAAATTTGGATTGTTTCTTGTTTCATCAATGAATTGTTGTTTTTCCCTTTTTGAAAATAATTCTGAGAGAAGAATTTCAGTGTCCTGGAAATCTGGATCATAAAGCCTAACTGCTCTTTTAAATTCTTTTAAATATCTCATCAGTTCTGAAAACCAGGAAGGCATCCATCTTTTCAGACTTTCAAGGTCAGCTGTTGTAAATGGTTTATGTGTTTTAATATGAATTATGCCACTATCTGGTTGTAGGCTTGTTTGATCTCTTAGTGGCAATATTGGTATTCCACCTTCAGCCCCATCTGTATATTCTTGCTGAACTACATTGTTATTTTTAGGTATGTCTTGTTTGTGTATTAATACCTTTGCAACATTGTTTCTTTTCACTCAGTTGCTTAATCATTTCCTTTAGTTGCATCACCTCTTTTATGGTAAAATCGTCACAGCCATTTCATTATCTTTTGCTTATTTCCCAAAAATTAGATGCACACCTAATTTAAGGCATCGTATAATTTGGTTACTACGAATGATGCTCCAGCATATGTGGGAATGAATGAAATCAAGTGATACATACTTATATTCAGCCATTGCAAAGTTTCATAGATGCTAAGCAGAAAATAAATAAAATCCGGAATCGTGACAAACAATAAGTCGTAAAACATATACAAGAAATATGCAATCCAGGCTAGATTACCCATGGCAAGTAATAGTTCCTTTGCCATCTTGTATCTTGAAAAGATTTTTGCAACAGAAAAAAAAAATGTTTTTAAGTCTGGCCCTTTAAGAGTCCCCTCCTCCCTTCAGGAGGAGTGGTTTCTTTTGGGTGTGGTATCACTAGGCAGATTAAGTTGCACTCAACACTGCTCTCAAAATGGTTACTTTTCACAGTCACACAGGCTTTTGAAATGTATGCAGGCCCAACTTCTCTGATAACTCCAACTGAATGCTTTTTCCCAAATTCTTGACAAAATAGGTTGGAAAACCTAGCTGGCTCTGCTGAGGCTGATGGAGGGTTTGTCCCACTCCCGTCTACTCTTGTTGTTCTAATTCAGAATCTTAGCAGTACACAGAAAGCAAACAAGAACAATTCTAACCTTTAGAAGCCTGTGTCTTTGGGATGAACCAAGAAGAGCATGCCACTCCAGACGGGGCTGAACAAGCTCCTCTCTCCTCCGACACCCGGAAGCCAGTTCCACCCGGCAGGAAGGAAGTGCTAGTCACAAGACCCAACTGCCACTCCCAGTTGGCCCCTTCCCCCACAAACTGTCAGTCTTGTTTCCTTTCCACAATCATCCCCTTTTTTGTTGTGACCTTCCCAAGGTCACATATTTGAAATATAGTTACCAATTTACTAAATCTACTCTAAGGATTCTTTGCGGGAAAGTAAGGGTAAGGGTAATTTTGGGGTTTTACATTAAATTCAGTACAATAAATGTTGAACAAAACTATTAAAAAATTTGAATCTTAGTGCTAATACTACTTATTCTAAGTTAACTAAAACTAATACCTTATTTACAGAAATTATTTACATATAATACAACAATACACATTGTTCCACATCATGATGTCAATCAAATAGAAATATCTATTGATCTTTCTATTTGCCTAAGACCTTATGGAACTAACTACATACATATTTACATTTTGCATAAATATAATTTCAGATACTTGTTTATATAAACAAGGTCTCTCAATATGTTAGTGATTTTGTGTTTTGTGTCTAATAGTGTTGTGTTGAATTAATACTTATCAAGTTTCTTGTAAACAGCATATGGCAGGAAGGAAGTGCTAGTCACAAGACCCAATTGCCACTCCCAGTTGGCCCTCCCCCACACAAACTGTTAGTCTAGTTTCCTTTCCACAATTCTGAATTGTTCTTTCTATCTATACTTTTATTATTTAACCTCTACTACTATCTCTGAAATTCCTTTTTCTAATCCTAACTTCCTTTTACCTTATCCTCCCTCCTCAACCTGACCCCCACCCCTCCTTATTCTCCACTTCACCACATTAAAAACTTCCATTTTTTTCTGACCTCATTTTTATTCCTTCATACTATTGACTCTGATTGATCAGTTGAAAAATATAGTTTCAGCTACCCTTGAATCCATTTCTTAAAACTAAAATTTTAAAATCTTGTAAAATCCCAATACTAGGCTACTGCCAATATCTGCAACTCTCTTTGAGAAGTTTACATAATCTTGTCAATCAGGTTCATTATACATATATAATTTATTATTTCAATTGTGCCTTCTTTGACATGAAACCTCTTTTTCTTTTCTTCTTGGGTTCACTATCACAATATTCACAAAGTTATTCTAATACTTCTCTTTTCATACCTTCTAGCCTGCTGTCTTCTTCCCCTACTTCACATAGAAGAGGACCTTACTTTCAAACTCTTCTTGATCATCCCTTATTCTCTTTCCATTTGCTACAATTTCTCAAAATTCAAAAGTAGCATTATATATCTGGCTCCACGTCCTAAACACTTTACCAAAAAGTATAGAGTATAATGGTCCCTCCTCAAGTAGGTCAACATGAGGAACAATGTAGGAACTTCAATAAAATTGCTCTTTTTACCATATGTTTTGTTTAAATCCTTTAGAAGAATTCTTTTAAAAAAAAAGTCTTTTTATTGATATTTTCTGTTTTTTATCTCACCATGTATCCTCTCTTCCCTTCCTTAAAAGCTATTCCATAGGACAAACAGTATTTTTTTTTTATTAAAACCCTTATCTTCCATCTTGGAATCAATACTGTGTATTGGCTCTAAGGCAGAAGAGTGGTAAGGGCTGGGCAATGGGGGTCAATTGACTTGCCCAGGGTCACACAGCAAGGAAGTGTCTGAGACCAGATTTGAGCCTAGGACCTCCCATCTCTGAGCCTGGCTCTCAATCTACTGAGCCACCCAGCTGCCCCCCAAACAGTATTTCTTTTTTTAAGAAAAAAAATCAGCACAACTGATTGATGCACTGAAAAATTCTGAAAATATGTGTTATATAATTTTTTATTTTATATTTTAATATTTTATATTAACACCTATGTACCTCTCATCTCTACAAAGGTGTAGGTTGGGGGGAATCTTATATTTCTTCATCTGAATTCTGCTCAAACTTTTTGATTATTTTTAATTTAGTTTAAATTTTTAGTGTGTAGTTGTTCTTTCCATTTATTTTGTGTATATTTATATTATACTCTGTACATTATAATCTTTGCTTTTCTTACTTTATATCAGTGTTCCATCTCCATATTCATCATGCAATACTTTATTACAGAACAGCAGTATTCCATTATATTCATGAACCACAATATAGTTAGCCATTCCCAAGTTGATGAGCCTCTACTTTCTTCCCATTTCCTAGCTATCACAAAAAAAGAACTACTACAAATATTTTGTAGTATATGGGGATATTTTCTTATTGAAGGCTTTTTTTGGTATATAATCCCAGTAATGGGGTCTCTCTCTAGTTCAAAGGACATAGAATTTTAGTCACTTTATTTTTGTAATTCTAAATTGCTTTCCAAAATGATTGGACCACTTCATAGCTCCATCAACAATGTATTAATTTACCTGTATCCCCACAAATTCACTGATGTTCTTGCCATTTTTGCCATTTGGGGAGGTTTAAAAGCTAGATATTTATTAATTTGTGATTAATAAATTGTTAAGTTGGCTATGACACTTTCCCACAACTAAATGCCACTGTTTACCAGTAAAGAAGTTAGTAATTAACCAGATTGAGGCACAAGGTAGAATAAACAGCTGTGAATATTATTGGTAGCTGAATTTATACTCTGTGTCTGTGTACTACACATTATTCCCACCAAGGAAAAGTGTCAGAACAGATTAGTGGGGCAATATGGCCTCCACCACCTTTATTCATTCATTTATTTATTTATTTATTTATTTATTTATTTTTGGTAGCAAGCAGTTGCAGGAGAAATAGAATTGAAATTCTCTTCATTTAATTGTTATGAACCCATATTACTTGAACATATTTCAGTTTTTAAAAATGATAATCAAGTGGGGAAAACTGACCTAATATTGAACTAGTCAATCAAATATGTGACTAAATTCTAGATAATCTTTGAATTGGTCCTAAAGAAATGTTCCATCCTAACAATTTGAGAATTAAGCAAATAGAACTTCTCTGGAAGGAAGGATATATAAAGAAAGTCAAATGTTCCTATTCTATCATTAGAACAGCTCTTGATCTTTCATCTATAAATTCCATTTCTATACTACACAATATCCATTTTGATTCAAATAGACTCTTGGTTACTGGGTACAATCCTGGTTCAATTTGGAGGCAGATTTCTCCCAAGTGTTTCTTTTCTCAGCTTCTGAAAAGTGTAAAGTTCAACTATTCTTTTAGGACTACCAAAACACTTTAGAAATGAGTGACTCACAAATCAATTTTTGCCATTTTTGCAAATTAACAGGAATTCTTCAGCTTCCTAGTTGAATTAGGGATGTTTGAACACTCCTTGCATCCTACTACCACTTCTAGATTTTCCACTTTTCTCTAACACTCAGTAACTTCTCCTCCTTTGAATATCATGCTTTTTATATCTACCACCCAATCAAAATCCTCATTGCTATTATCCACAGATCTCTGGTTCACTCCACTGTTTTTTCTCAATGAATTTGGTACCTTGTTTATAATTTTCCTCTCCTCCCCAAATCCTACCCTCATATTAGGAGACTTCAGCATACATATTGATTCTTACTCAATTACCCTAAAATCTCAGTTCTTCAACCTTCTCACTTTCTGTGAGTTACTCCTCTGCCACAACTCAACCACTTGCAAAGTTGTTCATACTCTTCATCTTGCTGTTACCCTCATATGTACCACCTCCTTATTCAAGAATTCAGAAATTCCCTTATTTAACAACAATTTATTGACCTCTGTCTTCCATTACATAACTTTATTCTGCATCGACACCATGACCTCCAAATATATGACCCTTCAATTCTCTCTCAGAACATTTCCTCAGCACTAGCCACTCTCTCCTATTCTCCCTTATATCATCAATTACATTTAATAAAGTCTCAGCCTTGGATCACTCCCATCATTCATTACATCTGTTCTTACACACATGTGCTGTGAATGAAGGTAGAGAGAATCACACATTTTTGGCTGTGTCCATTACAAGTTTATGTTACATAACCTCCACTGGGCCCTCACCACTGCTAGGGAATCTTACCATATCTCCACTATAACTCCATTATCAACTCACTATTCCACTCTCTACAGTGTCTCTTCCATTCTTTCTAAAACCTACCATTGCTCTACCCACCCCCAGCGGCCTCTCACATGAAAACCTTCCTTTTTATTTTATAGGGGAAAAAAAATTGAAGTCATTCTCCACAAATTGCTTCTTCTCCCTTATCTCTCATCCATTATCACTCAAGTTCTTTCTGCAACTATTCCCCTCCTTATCTCCCATTTTACATTATGGCATGACCTTATTTCTTATCAAGACTAGTTCTTCATGGCAGCTGGGTACCTCAGTGAATTGAGAGCCAGGCCTATACACAAGAGGTTCTAGGTTCAAATCTGACCTCAGACACTTTCCAGCTGTGTGACCCTGGGCAAGTCACTTAACCCCCATTGCCTAGCCTTGATTCCAAGATGGAAGGTAAGGATTAAAAAAAAAAGACGATGGAGGAGGAATCAAGAAGGCAGCATAGAGGCAGTGAAAGTTCAGACCTCTGAAAACCCTTCCTTAGTAAGGGTTATTAAAAACCAAATGCTCCTAGGGGACTGAAAACCAAACCTAACAACAGCACAGAACCAAGGAACCCTCCTGCTGGACTCAATTTAAAAGAGACACTCCCAAAAAGTCTGAATTCGAGAACACTCAGGTTTAAGGGGAAGGAAGAAGGAAAGTCACAGGAGCTCTCCCCCACCTACAGTACTGAGCCTCCAGCAGTAGCTGGAATCTCTGGGCCAGCAAGGACACTAGTCTTGAAGGAGTACCTTAAGGGCAAAGCTATGACAGGCTCAGGGTGTAGAACACAGGCAGTGGGGAAGCAGCTGGAGAAGAAGTGCAGAGCAGGCAGCCTAGTTGTAGCCAAGACACTCCATATTGTCCCCCCCTTCCTGAGGTTTTGGCCTCAGAGCACATCCAGCTCTGTAATTTTAACTCTTCTTAGCTTACTCTTATCAAGCCTTCAGAGGGCAGGGAAGCTCAAGTTCCAACACCCCTCCTCCACAGACTGCTCTGAGTGCCTTACTAAGCCCCAAGGGTTAAGGTTGACAGAAAAGCCCAAATGCACAGATCCACAACATAATTAGAGGAGCAAGGGTACAGACAACTACAAGGAGAAAAGAAGGGGAAAATATGAGCAAACAACAGAAAAAGAAAAAAGAAATTACAATCTACAGCTTCTATACAGGCAATGAACAAAGAACAAATGGAACAGAGGAGGATGAAGGAACACCAAGCAAAAACAGAAACTCCAGCAAATTGGACAGAGGCTTTGGAAGAACTCAAAATACAATTCAAAACACAATAAAGAGAGGCTAAAAACAACTGGGAAAAGAACTTAAAAAGAAAAATAAGTCATCTGGAACAGAAAATAATGTCTTGAAAGCCAAAATTAATCAGCTTGAAAATGAGGCAAAGGAGATGAAAGATGAAGCAAAGAAAATGAAAGATAAGGCAAAGAAGATGAAAGCTGACCTCCAAAGAAAATAAGACCAGAAGGAGAAGGATGACCAAAAAGCCAGGGATGAAATCCAGTCTTTAAGAACCAGAATACAATAATTAGAAGCCAGCAAATTCACAAAGCAGCAGGACACTATAAAACAAAATCAAAAGAATGAAAAAATTGAGGAAAATATGAAACACCTCATTCACGAAACAGAAGATTTAGAAAATCATTCCAGGAGAGACAATCTTTGGTCTACCAGAAGACCTTGACAAAAGAAAATGCCTGTATATCATCCTACAGGAAATTTTCCAAGAAAACTGTCCCAACATTCTAGAACAAGAGGAAAAAGTAGAGATTGAAATAATCTGCAGATCACCTCCCATACTTAACCCCCAACTGACAAAACACAGGAATGTTATAACTAAATTCAAGAACCATCAGACCAAGGGAAAAATATTACAAGCTGCTAAGAAGTCATTCAGTAACCATGGAATTACAGTGAGGATAACACAGGATTCTGCTGCATTTACAATGAAGGACCAAAAGGCATGGAATGTGATATTCCAGAAAGCAAGGGAACTAGGCCTAAAATCAAGAATCAACTACCCAGCAAAACTAACTATATTCTTACAGGGGAAAGTATGGTCATTTAACAAAAATAGAAGAATTCCAAGCATTTGTAAAGAAAAGACTAGACCTAAACAGAAAATTTGATGCCCAAACACAGAACCCAAAAGAATCATTACTAGGTGATTAAGAAAGGGGGAAAAATGAAAAACAAAACAAAACAAAACAAAACAAAACAAAAAACCCTTTTTTAAGGTATACAATATATTTAAATGATATGTATCCCTATAAGAAAAGAGGATATTGATAACTCTTAAAAATTGTTGTTATCACCTGGGTAACTAGGAGAATTATACTTAGAGGGAATAGTGACAAGCTGTATAGAATGAAATGCCACAACATAAATATGTATATAGATATATATATGCATAAATATTAAGATAGATAGATATACAACTAGACTTTTAAAAAAGAGGTTAATACTAAGAGAAATGGGAAAAGAAACAAAATGGGGTAAATTTATATGACACTAAGAAGCACATGGCTGGAGGGGGGAGAACATCAATACACTGGAAGGGTAAAGAGGTTGGAGATAGGAAATATTCAATTCTTATGGGTATTGAAATTGATTCAGAGGAAAGAACAATCAAATACATTGGGGCAGAGAATTGATTTGTGTCGTGTAAGGAAGTAGAAGGGTAACAAACGGACTGGTGGGGAGAGAAGCAATACAAGGGAGGGAGAGGGTGGGAGATAGTTTCAAAAAGACTGTAAATAAAATAAGAGGGGACTAGGAAGGGAGGGGGGTAGAAAGGGAAGTAAAATAAGAGTCGGAATTAGGGGGACCAATTAAAAACAAAATACTGGTGTAGAAGGAAATTGTGAAAGAAATAAGGGCAGGACTAGGAGTGGAAATCAAAATTCTGGGAAATACACAAAAGTAATCACAACTCTGAATGTGAATGGAATGAACTCACCCATAAAACACAAGCGAATAGCAGAGTGGATTAGAAAACAAAACCCTACCATATGCTATCTACAAGAAACACACATGAGGAAGGTAGACATACAAAGGGTAAATGTAAAAGGATGGAGCCAATCTACTGGGCATCAACTGATAAAAAAGAAGGCAGGAGTTGCAATCATGATATCTGACAAAGCCAAATTAAAAATAGATCTAATCAAAACAGATAGGGAAAGGAATTACATCCTGATAAAAGACAGTATAGACAATGAGGAAATATCAATACTCAACATGTATGCACTAAATGTCAGAGCATCCAAATTTCTAAAGGGGAAATTAGTAGAGCTCAAGGATAAGATAGAAAAGTACACTAGTGGGAGGCCTGAACCTTCCTTTATCAGAACTAGATAATTCAAACCAAAAAATAAATAAGAAAGAAGTAAGGGAAGTGAATGAAATCTTAGAAAAATTAGAGTTAGTAGATATGTGGAGCAAAATAAATATGGACAAAAAGCAATACATCTTCTTTTCAGCAGCAGCAGCATGGTACATTCACAAAGATTGGCCATGGGCATTGCAAACATTGCAAAACAAGTGCAAAAGATCAGACATAATAAATGCAAACTTCTCAGACCACAATTGAATAAAAATAATAATTAGTAAGGGTACATGGAGAGGTAAATCAAAAATTAATTGGAAATTAAACAATATGATTCTCCAAAATCATTTAGTTAAAAAACAAATCATAGAAACAATTAATAATTTCAATGAAGAAAATGACAATGATGAGAGATCCTTTCAAATCTATGGGATTCAACCAAAGCAGTACTCAGGGGGAAATTTGTATCCTTGAGTTCATATATTAACAAATTAGGGAGGACAGAGGTCAATGAATTGGGAATGCAAATTAAAAAACTAGAAAGTGAACAAATTAAAAATTCTCAGATGAAGACTAAATTAATGATCCTAAAAAACAAAGGAGAAATTAATAAAATTGAAAAACAAAGAACTATTGATTTAATAAATATGACTAGAACTGGTCCTTTGAAGAAAATAAACAAATAAAATAGACAAAGTACTGACCAATCTAATTTGAAAAAGGAAAGAAGAAAACCAAATTGACAGTATCCAATTTTAAAAGGGAGAATTCACCTCTAATGAAGAGGTAATTAAGGCAATCATTAAAAACTATTATGCCCAATTATATGGCAATAAATACGGCAATATAGGCGATATGGATAAATATTTACAAAAATATAAATTGCCTAGACTAATAGAGTAAGAAATAGAATACCTAGACTAATAGAGTAAGAAATAGAATACCCATGTCAGAAAAAGAAATTGAACAAGGTATCAAAGACCTCTCTAAGAAAAAATCCCCAGGTCCAGATGGATTCACAAATTAATTCTATCAAAAATTCAAAGAACAACTAAACCCATATTATACAAACTATTTGACAGGATAAGCAAAGTAGGAGTTCTACCAAATTTCTTTTACAACAAAAATATGGAACTTATTCCAAAGCCAGGCAGGTCAAAAACAGAGAAAGAAAACTATAGACCAATTTCCTAAATGGACATAAATGCAAAAATCTTAAATAGGATACTAGCAAAAAAGATTTGAGCAAGTGATCATGAGGGTTATTTATTATGACCAGGTAGGATTTGTACCAGGAATGAAAGGATGGTTCAACATTAGGAAAACCATTCACATAATTGACCATATTAACAAGCAAACCAACAAAAATAACATAATTATCTCATTATGATCCAGCCATTGCACTGCTGGGTTTGTACCTCACAGAGATAAAAAGGAAAAAGACTTGTACAAGAATATTCACAGCTGTGCTCTTTGTGGTGGCAAAAATATTGGAAAATTGGGTGATGTCTTTTAATCAGGGAATGGCTGAACAAATTGTGGTATGTGTTGGTGATGAAATACTATTGTGATCAAAGGAATAATATACTGGGAAAATTCCATGTGAACTGGAATGACCTCCAGAAATTGATGCAGAGTGAAAGGAGCAGAACCAGGAGATCATTGTACAAATACTGATACACTGTAGTACAATTGAATGTAATGCACTTCTCTATTAGTGGCAATGCAGTTATTTGAACAACCCAAAGGTATCTATGAGAAAGAACACTATCCACATTCAGAGGAAAAACTGTGGGAGTGGAAACATTTAAGAAAAAACAATTGCTTGATTACATGGGTTGAGGGAATATGATTGGGGATATAGTCTCAAAATGAACATTCTAGTGCAAACATCAACAACGTGAAAATAGGTTCTGATCAAGGACACATGTAATACCTAGTGGAATTGTGCATTGGCTACAGGAAGGAGTGGGTGAGGGGAGGGAGGAAAAGAATATGTTTCTTGTAACCAATTAATAATGTTCTAAATTGACTAAATAAACTTAAAAAAAAAAAAGACTAGCTCCTCTAATAATTTAAATGATCCCATTCCATTCTTCCTCCTCTGCCAAATTACCCTTTCTGTCTACCCCACTCTTAACTTATTTTCAATCTTTCTTTTTCTACTAGTTCATTCCCTACTGTCTACAAACACTCCTATGTCTACCTCATCCTGAAAAAACAAACAAAACAAAATAAAATCTCAGTTGATGTTTCTTTACTTGCTAACTATCATCAAATATCTCTTCCATCCTTTATAGATTAAACTCCTCAAAAAGATCACCTACAAGAAGTGCCTCTACTTTCTCTCTCTCACTCTCTTCTTAACCCCTTACAATCTGGCTTTTGTTCTTATCATTCCATTGAAATTGTTCTCTCAAAAGTTATTAATGATCTCTTATTTGCCAAATCCAATGGTTTTTTCTGTATAATTGAAAATCTGTTACCCTAAAAAAGAACTATCTATCCCAAGAACCCACTGACTTCCTGTCATTATGTACTTCCTCTAGACAGAGGATAAAGTCAGTGGACATTGAGGCTCTGCCTTCTCTTTTGGCTTACAGCCAGTGGTTATGGTTTTAAGGTGGGGATTTTGAAATGGCTAATCAGTCATGGGCCTGTGGTCTTTATTTTATATCCTCTTTATTCCTTTATTTCTAATGATCATTTAATAAACCTCCTAAAATATACTCTTTTTATTATTTGATATTTAATTTTTACATTTCTCAATCCTCATTCTCTTTGACCACTCTGAAGACTGCCACTATTGATCACTCTCTTCTCTGATACTTTCTTCTCTCTAGGTTTTTAGCACATCTCTCTCCTGATTGTCCTCCTACCTATCTAAGGGTTGGATTCTCTTCTTGACCAACCTCTCTAATGCCTCAGGGTTCTGTGCTGGGATCTTTTCTTCTTTGTACTTCTTCACTTGGTGATCTCATCAGCAACCATGCATTTAATTGTCATCTTTGACTATTTTCAAATGTACCTATACTGCTTCAGTCTCTCTGCTGACTTCCAATCTTGCATATCCAATTGCTTTTCAGACATCTCAAACTGGATGTCTAGTATATATTTTAAACTCAATATGTCTATGACAGAAATCATTATCTTTCAAACTCTACCTCCTACTTTCTCTGTCACTGCAGAAAGTAACACTGTGCTCTCAGTCCCTCAGGCTCACAACCCAGGAGTCATAATGTATTCCTAACCCTTGTTCAAATAGAAATTAAACAAAATGGTAAACCAAAGAAGATCTCTGAGCAGGGTAACATTTATAGGAAGGAGCATGCTACCTGTCAATAAATCAGTCTATGGCTTATCAAAGACCCCAAACAAAAGGACAATTTCCCTTTTTTTTTTTCCAGGAAGTACAAAAGAAAGAATAGAACAGGGTAGATGACATCATATGATTGAGTACAAAATGACTTGTCATAGAGCTGAGACTCAGGGAACATGATTGGCTGGAAGTTTGATGTCAGGGGCCCAGCAAGAATCTCACTTCTCTTTTGAAACTAAGTGCTCATTGATGGCTTCTAGATGCTCAGATTTTTAGATAGCAATCAAACATCCTCAAAGGATAGTATGACTGTGCAAAGATATCAGGACCAAACTCCTCTGTATTCACCTATATTCTTTAAAGTCAGCAAAAATTCTCTGAGGCAAGAATAGATCAGTGATAATTAGGAGAGCTAAATTTCTAAACTTAACATATTACAGAACAGCTGAATTCTCAACTAAATTCAGAGACAAAGAACTATGACGTTAGCAGCTGCAGAACAAAAGCTATTACAGGATAAAAATTGACTTCTTGTAAATAGGATCAAGAAGAAATCATAAAAGATCAACTGATTCAAGTCTCTCCCCATCCCAATCCATTCTCCATTCAGCCACTAAAGTGATTTTCCTAATGGGGAGATCCAACCATATCACTCTCTTTCTCAATAAATTCTAGTTGCTTCCTATTATTTCTAGGATCAAACACAGAATGCTTTGTTTAGCATTCAAAACCCTTAATGAGCAAACCCCTGCCTACCTTTCTAATCTTCTTGTACCTTAATCTCTTACCACATACTCTTCTATCTAGTGGTAATGGACATCTGGCTATGCCATGAACAATATACTCCATAGGGAAGCTCTGGCATTGTCTCTAGCTACCCCTGATCCTTTGAACACCCTCTTACCTCTCTTAGTTCTGACTACTGACCTCTCTGGTTTAAGTTCTAGCTAAAATCCCACAATTTACAAGAAATATTCTTCTGGGTTGATAGGGATATGATTGGGGATATAGATTCTAAACGATCATCCTTGTTCAATTGTTAGCAATAATATGGAAATTGGTCTTGATCAATGACAAATGTAAAACCCAGTGCAATTGTGCTTCAGCTATGGGAGAGGTGTGGAGGGGAAGGGAGGGAAAGAACATGAATCTTTTAACCATAGAGAAGTATTCTAAATTAATTAATTAATTAAAATTTTAAAAAAATAAAATAAAATACAAGAAATCTTCCTCAATGTATTTCAATTCCAGTGACTTCCCGCTGATAATTATTTCCTATTTATTTTGCATATAAGTCACATTTTATCTATTTGTGTATTGTTTCTCTAATTAAATTGTAAGGTCTTTGATGACAAGAAATGCTTTTTCTTGCCTAAGTTCCCAGCCCAGTTCCTGACACAAAGTAGGTGTTTAATAAATGTTTATTGATTGATTGGGATGAAGAAACTGAGACCCAGAGAGGTTAAGTGATTTGCCCAAGGTTACACAGGTAATATTATGACAGAGTTGGTAATAGAACCCAGGTCCTCTGACTCCAAATTCAGCAGTCTTCCCTTCCAGATCTATATATTTCTGCTTATTTAAGATTAATTTGTTGAGAAATAATAAAGATAGGAAAGCCAAAGTATGTGAGACAATAACACATAAACCATGGTTGCAATTTCTTCTCTTCTCAGAGTTTGTTACAGATTTATAACATCGAATGATAAGACCAATACAGCTGGTCACAGTGCCTGCTTCTCTGACTGTTTTAATGACTCACTTGGACTATCCAACCTTAGACATAGGCCATCTCTCTTAGCAGGGCTCTGCTCCATGAGGATATATGTGTCCTTGTTAGCTACAATTCTCTGAATTTGCTTGAGACAGCAGCAGCTGACAGATTAGCACTACCATGGGCTATAATGAGCACTGTCATATCTCTCCAAATAATGCTTGCCTGTGTACTTTTCAATCTATCAGAAAATGGTCAACTAACTCTGAATTTTCAGGTGCCCTTATTGGCTCATTAATTTATTTGTGTGTGTGTGTGTGTGTGTGTGTGTGTGTGTGTGTGTGTACATGAAAGCACATATGCAGAAACCAAACCATTTCTAAATGATCCCACTTCTGCTTGTGGGCTTTTTTCCCCTAAACCAATGAGCCATGTGGGTCAAGGTTTCAGATATGGGATTGTGTTGAGTGAAGTCTAGACTCCATAGGACCATTAACATAGGAAGCTATCCCTAAGCCCATGAATTATATTGGATCCATGTTCAATTAATCTTTGGTAGATGCCTATGTGTAAAGAAAGCACTTTGTAAACCTTAAAATATAAGATAAATGTTTATTCTTATTATAATTCCCTGTTCTATTTTCTAGATTAATATTAATTAACCATATTAAACCAAGGTTTAATAGTTTATAAAGTGCTTTGCTCAAAAGAACATTTTGAGGGAGATAATATGGCTCTTATTACCTGCATTTTACAGGTTAAATGGCTTACCTACTATATAATAGGACAAGTTGTCAAAATCTTAGCTATTTTTTTTATGTTGTTTCAAGTCAGATTTTACCCTCTCTATTTTCACTCACATTCTTTTTTAAAATTTTATTTAATTGATTAAGAGAATTTCCCATCGTTACATGATTTATGTTCTTTTCCTGCCCTCGTCCTGCCCCCCATAACCAGTGGACAATTCCACTGGGTTTTACATGTGTCATTGATCAAGACCTATTTCCATGTTATTGATATTTGCACTAGTCACCCACATTTTTAAATCTGATTTACTTTCTTCCCTCAGAATGGTATCATCTATACATCTGACATTATTGATACTTATTCTGGCGACCTGAATTCCTCTTGATTAATCCAGCCTAGTAATTTGCATTTTTCTACATGTTAGTTAAATAAAGTGACAAAATGTAATCTTGTCGTATTCCCTTCCCAAACTTGAACCAATCATGGTTCTAACTTGCATTTTGACCTGCATACACGTTCCTCAGGAGACTAGGAAGATGATTCTAATCTCTTTGAGGACTTGTCACAAGTTGTTGTGATTCCCACAGTCAAAGTCTTTAGTGTAGTCAATGAAGCAGAAGTATTTCAGTTGTTTTTTGTTTTTTGTTTTTCCTTTTCTTGTAACTACATTGCTTTTTCCATAATCCAGCAAAAATTGACAATTTGGTCGCTGGTTCCTCTCCTTTTTAAAAAAAAAAAATCAGCCTGTACATCTGACAGTTCTTGGTTAAACATAATGCTGAAGCCTAGTTTAGAGTCTTAAAAATAACATTGCTGGCATGTGAAAAGAATACTAATTTGAACATTATCTGGAATTGCCTGTCTATGCAATTGGGACATAAACTGATCTTTTCCTATCTAGTGGCCACTGTAAATTTTTTCAAACTTTCTGGCATATAGAGTGCAGTACTCTAACAGCATCATCTTTTAAAAATTTCTATAGCTCAGTTGGAATTCTATCATCTTCAGTAGATTTATTGATACCAATTTTTCCTAAGGCTCACTTGACTGTAATCTCCTGATAATATGGCTTTAGATCAGTATCTACACCATTATGGTTATGAATGATGTTAATATTAATTTTTATAGTTCTATTGTGTATTCTTGACAGCTCTTTTTAATCTTTTCTACTTTTGGTCAATCCATATGAGCTCAAATGTGCAACCTGAATTACCTTAGATCAGGACCATTTATGACTCCAAGCCTCAGATGTCTTCTTACTCTTATCCCTCCTCCATAAAACTCCCAAAGTGATTTTTGTATTATATTTCTCCTTAATACTGAAAAAATTCCAGAAGTTCTCTATTAGTTCTCAGATCTTAATATTATAAATGTAACACTCAAAAAAAATTTACATTAGATTTTAAGAACCTCATTGGATTGTTAGCTCTGTGAGGGCAGGAATCATCTTTTATTATTTTTTTAAATGTATATCCAAAGTGCTTATTTCAGCAGTGCCTAACACATAATAGACTATTAATAATTTTTAATTGAATATAATTTTACAGATGAGAAAATGGAGGATTGGAAAAGTTAATTTACCCATGGCATTTAAACTAGAATTTGAACACAAATCTTCCTGACTCAAAGCACAGTATTCTATATACAGCATATCACTTGTGCTTTGCATTTATAGTTCTTCATCACACTGATCTTGTTGCTTAGCATATGTGCCATTCTATCTCCCATCTCTATATTTTTGTACTAGTTGTCCTCCATGCCTGGAATATTCTTCCTCATCACCTCTGACTCAGAATCCTTGACTCCTTTTAAGACTTGGCTCAACCACCAACTTCTCAAGGATCCTTTTTTTCCATTTCTCCAGCTTTACATCTAAGGTCTTTTTCTATCTATTCTGTATTTATCTTGTATATATTACATAAAGTCTTGGTAATCATTAGAATGTAAGACCCTTAAAGGTAGGGACAGTTTCTACTTTTTGCTTATATTATCAGTGCTTGGCATAGTGTTTAATATATGTGTTTAATAAATTATTGTTAATTGATCATTTAAATTACTTCATCAATGGCTTAAAAAGAAAATGAAAGTAGAATAAATAGAAACAATTAAAATATCAATCAATAATTAAAGAGGACTCACTTTTTTTGATAACTACTGATAAGAAAATTGGAGAACATTTTGTTAGAAATTAGGTTTAGATCAATATCTTATAACATGTACAGAAATTGATGTATAAACTGATTATCCATTAAAAAGTTAGAAGAAAATGAGATCAGGTATATTTTACTGCTCTGAGTAGGGGAAACCTTCTCTAAACAAATGATTAAAGAGATCACAAAAAATTAAACATTTTGACTATATAAATTTCATTTAAAAGGTTTTGCCCAAATAAAATTAATAAAAAAATAGAATGATAAAATGAACTGTAAAGTTATTTTTAAAATGGCATGAACCCTTTCTCAATAGATTAACTCATTAAAGGATACCCATAAAAGGATTTTAAGAAAAAAATAGAAAATTACAAATGTTCATATGAAAATATGTCCCTAAATCACCAATAGTAGAAGAAATTGAAATTATAATAATTCTAAGGTTTCATTACACACAGAAAAAATTAGGAAAAATGATAATAAATTATAATATTCAAAGGGAGAAGGACTTTGGGAAGAAAGGCACCCACATACATCAGAGGGAGATGAAATGGGTTAAATTGCTGAGGTTATTAATTTAGAATTATGCAAATGTGTTATTAAACAATCCTTGGTCATTTACCTGTCAATGACAGAGATAAAGGTTTTATATATGTCTATATCTATATAGTAGCACTCTGTTGTAGCAAAGGATTAGAATCAATAAAAGTAGAATGGGGGTGCTTAATGATTTTTAGTGTCTGAAAATTTTTATGGCATATAAATGTAATATGAAGTAATTATTTAGAGAATTTAGATCAAATGCACCCTAGTGGTAGGGCAGAGAAGTCAGACTCCAAGGTTCCTTGTGAGAGTGGGCAGCCAGAATAACAATATGGCAGAGCTAATATAACAACATCTTGGAGGGAAGAGATAATGGAGTTTAAAAGGCAAGTTCCAGAAGGAGAAGGACCTTTTTTACTTGCTCTCTTGGCTTCCTTACCTGTGATGGGGTTGGTGAGCTGGTGCTTTCTCTTTGTGCTGCTTCCTTATCTGATAAGGAATCACTGACAAACTGCAGTGATTGGAGTCATCCAGCAAAATGAAATAGCAGATCTAAGAGTCTAAAATATAATTCTCTCTCTCTCTCTCTCTCTCTCTCTCTCTCTCTCTCTCTCTCTCTCACCCCCCCAATAAATGCTTATAAATTAGGGATTGAGCCTCCAGTCTAGATCATAAAAAAATTAGAAATATGACAAATTCATAGAAACATGGAAAGTTTTCTATGAACTGATGCCAAGTGCATAAGGTCAAAATAAGAATATATTTGAATATATCCAAATACAAAACTTTATGAAAATATCACTTTTAAAAGTTTTTTTAAAAAAAGAAAAAGAAAACTAAGCATGACTAAGTATGAAACCAATTATGATCCAGAGCATAGAAAATGAAATATACCACCTATGGCTTTTTTTTTTTACTATTTCCCCTAAGATTATAGTTCATCCCAATGAAATGTATTATTTTGTCTAATTCTATAAGACAATCTTTTGATAAGTTTGGTAGATATAGTTCTCAATCTATAATTTAGGTAGAAATCATCATTTACTATAGGAACATTAATTGTCCATGAGCAATGAATATCTTCCAATTATCTATCTTCTTTTAGTTTTATTAGGAGTGTCTTGTAACTTTTATTTATATGTATTGAATGCATTTTAGTAAATTGAACCAGATATTTTGAAATTATTTTGAGTAAGATTTTTAAAATTATTTCTCCAAATTTCTTTATTTTTTATTAATAGTGATACAGTTTTAGAATTGGGACTTCAAAGATCTTGCTGTGTTCTTATACAGTACAAATTCCATGAGGTAAAGGAAAAGCTGCATTAAAGCTTCTAGGCCCCTATTATGATTAAAATTAACTCCAGAAACTGATTTTGGATAAGAAATATAATTTTATTGATTCTATATTCCTTCAGTGGTTAGGCCAGTATCATAACCACTTAAAGATAAAGGCCTTTATGATTATCTCTAATGTCCAGAGACAATACAGAACTGGCTCAGGCAACTTCATAGTTTTAGGAGCTCATTATTCAGTTCCTACCTTGAACAATCCAAGACATTTCCAATTGGTGGATAACAAATTAAGAGGTGGTCTATCAAACCATATACCCTTCACCATCCCCACTGGTAGAGAAATCACATATGCAAACAAAACCTTCTCCCCTTCATTTATTAAGTATGTTTTCTTTGAAATTCCTAAGGGCAAAGAAAATGCAAAAAGCAATAGACTAGATGGAATCCACATCCCAGACACAGAAATACACAGTAACTGTCCCTAATTTATAAGAATTGATTTAAGGTCTTTCTATTCTGGAACACCATCTGATATAAGAGTCAATACAATGTATGAAAAATAAATTCTCAGATTCCCTTCCCTAAGTCATGGGATTACCTTTCCATCTAATCAGCCTCCATTGAGGCTGTATTCTGCCACAATTACACTCCTAGTTGTTCTTATTTTCCATGGGAATGCTGGGCTGAGGTTCAGTTGAGATGTTGTAAGGAAAAAAGGCAGAAACACCACCACCTATCTTAAAACACAAGCCCTTGAAATTGCGTTGCCTATAGCTGGTGTGGTGGACAAATAGGAGCAAGGGTGATGCATGCCAAGTTTCAAGATTTCCATTTTCTAATATCATTCCATTAGGAATATGTGTAATTTCTAATTCAACCTTAATGACTAATCATTTTGGGTACCAACTCATTTTGAGGTTGCTAAGTTGGAAGAGTGATGCTGAGAAGGGATCTTGTGCCATTTTGGAAGTCCTGTGATTAAGTGTATTTTTAGATATGGTTTGTTTGGTTGTATGCTTGTTTAAAGGAGAAGGATAGGGAGAGGAATGAAGGGAGGATGGCACTGAATATCTGAAGTCATATGTGGAATTCAGGGATACAAAGGTGAGGAAAAATTGTGGAGAATATTCAATTAGAAATTGTTTTCAGTATTCTGTGATATTCATCTTTCTACCTCTGGTATTTGGTGCAGTTTTACACATTTTGGGTACTTTATAAGAAATACCTAAGGTTCACCTTAAATGTCACCCTATTGTTTACTTCTAGGTCCATGGCACAGAAGGAAAACATCTCTATATCACTTAAAACTCATGAGCCCCTTCTATTTGGAACCTTATCCATTAGAATTCTCCCCCCTTCCTAACATGGATTGGGTTAGTTTTTAGTTTGTTTGTTTGTTTGTTTGTTTGTTTGTTTGTTTTGTTGTTGTTGTTGTTATTATTTTCCCCTGGAAATAGCAAAGCTGTCCTCAGATTTGATTGACCCAAGATCCTAAAACTCAAAGTGCACCTATCCTTTATTCAGCTTCCTGGTGGTCTCCAAAGGCACTGCTGTGGCTTCCTGATCACCTAAGGTCAAACAAAGCTTCATTCACCCCTTCAGTCTTAGTGGATCTTCTAAGACCTCAGAAGTTTCCATATAGAGATAAGGAAAGTCACATGTAAGTACTACAAAATCCTTGTCGCACGCATATCCTTTCCACATTTTCTTAGGGAAACCTCATTGTGTTAACTTTTAAATAGCCCGTATTGTCTCATTTTTAATAGCCAAATTTAATTAACAAGGGAAAAAGTCAGGGCCACAAATTAAAGTCATATTCCATTGAATATCACCTAACCAAGTCAGAATAAAAACTATGGCAGAGTAAAGAAATGGAAATGCGCTTAAAATTCATGTTAAATAACAGAGAACTCCCTTTTTCTCCCCTCATACACACCCATAGACAAAACTAAATTACCAGCTGGAGAAGGAACACTTGTTGCTTGGCGACCCACACTTCAAGTATTACATCCAAGCAAGATTGCCTTTCTGCCTCTGAGTCGCTTTGCTTCCCCACAGATTTGTTGCAGTTATCTGCTCAGCGGATGTTGCCATCTGCTTCTTTTCCAATGGATTGTAGCCGCTCCTGGCTTTTTATCCGTAAGGGACTATTTAAGGCTCCTTTGTGAGATAACCTATAACCACAGGGCTTTTCTGATCTTTTGTGTGTCAGATCCATAGCTCAGCCCCATGTAGCACAGCAAAAAATGGAGTCGGGTTTCTCAGACTAACTCTTCCCCAGTGGCAACTAACTACCCAAGGTCGGCTTGGGGTAGGGGAACTATCATCCTTTCAGCTTCCACCCAGTTTCTGGCACAAAGCCACCAAGGCCATACACATTTTCTGGACTCTCACTTAACATTAGAGGGAAGAGAAACAATTGGAAATCTCTCTCCTGGATTGTGGAAACTGCATCAAGGTACTTACTCTCGTGACACAAATATTTCTTGAACTGAATGAAATTGAATGAAAAAAGGAAATTTTAAGGGTATCCTAAACAAACCCTAAGCCAGTATCAATAAACCAGATGTATTAACAGTATTGCTATAGAATAATCATCATGGTCTGCAAAAAGTCATATCCATGGATTATATATTTTTGGCATTATCTCAATTAATTATTTGGTCAATTTCAAACATTATTCCTTGGTTTCAAAAATCATATTCTATTTCTCCCTCCTCTCCCCCCACCCTGACAATTCCACTGGGTATTACATGTGTCCTTGATCAGAACCCATTTCCATGTTGTTGATGTTTTCATTAGGATGTTCATTTAGAGTCTACATCCCCAATCATGCATGGACTTTATTTTTGATCTATAGAAGTAATTAATAAAGTACAATGAAATTATCTTTACAAAATCAAATACTTAATTTTTATTTGACTTCTCAATTGAAGTATTTTAAATCTGGTTTTAGTATTTTCTTACGGCATTTTAGAAGAATGAATTTCAAACTGATATTAATAACAATGTAAAGGTCAAGAGAAAAACCAATGAACATACTAATACATACTAAATAAAGTCATCATAAATATACATATAAAGGAAATCCCTTTTTACAATAAATTTAATAACTTTTCCATTTTGTTTTATTTTTATTTTTTGTAACCCATGGTGAAGGAAGATTGACATTTAATGGTTTAATGAGAGATATAGCTACTTCTGGCTGCATAAAAATGTGGCATTGTTTGGGGAAATGCTTAACAAATATTTTGAGTCCTCATGACAAGAAAGACAGCAGCAACTTGTAAAATAGAGGAGAGGAAAGTGATGGACTTCCGGTTTCATCTATTTCACACACTGTTTTGTATTAACTGTCTCACTACATTGAGAAAAGCATGAATCCATAGATCATGCTTGATGGATAAGTGAAGAGTGAGAGATGATTTAGAAAAGAATGTCTCCATCAAGAAGTGCCACCGAAACAATGATTTATTACATTGCTTTTCGCCATTGACACAATCTCTAAAGCTATGTTTCAATATAGTTATTTTTCACATTTACATTGAATGAATTGCTTACCTTACAATTTATAGAGCTTTTCCTGTAATGTTTTTGACATCTTTATAAGTGTTCTTTTGATAGGGACAGCTATCAAGAGAGCCAATAGAATCTGGGTAACAGATTTTAAATTCAAAAGATTTTGGAAATGATACAGGCCTCAGCTCACAGAGTTGCTTAGCCTGTAGGGGGAAAAATTAACTAACATATATTATGTATAAATATAAAATATATGATATTACCTGGAATTTTATATTTAATTATATATTATTAAATTATATTATATTATATATTATAATATATAAGTATAATTAGAAATAATTAATATAATAAATATATTATTAAATTATAAGTTAAATAATTTGAGGACACTTTTCAGAGAAATAACATTGTTTATTAACAGGGCATGTGGTCTGTTAATAAAGAACATGTCCATCTCTCTTGCAAAAGATTCTCCCTAATCTCTGACACTCTCCTTTGTAGTAAATTATTCCCTCTTTCTGACTGACTTGGCAGTTCATCCTTTGGACCACCCCAGAATGTCCCCATTGGTGGATGTTTCAAAGGACTGATGTTTCAGGAAGACCACCTGAGTTCAAATCTTACCTTAGAAAGCAGCTGTGTGGTATTGGGAAAATCATTTAATCTTTCTCAGCCTCAGTTTTCTCATCTATAAAATGATGTGCTTAACACCTGCCCATTGATATGAGGATAAAATGAGATATTTGAAAAAAGCTTTGAAAATCTTTTCTATATAATATATATATATATATATATATATACACTTGGATGTATGTGATTTTGTATATATATGCACACATACATACATATATTTAAGAGTATTCATACACATACATACATATATATATGAAAATTAATATTGAATTTCATTATTTTTAGCAATATTTATATAGGAAATCATTCATTTCTCCCAATCCCTTGATCTTCCAATATCAAGCTGACATAGATAATCCAGGCCTCAAGCACGGACTGGACTTCAATAGCGCCCTGATATTAGATCTCTTAACTGGAGAAGGATGAGTCTGGCTGAATTTCTCTAGTGGCTGAATATTCAGGGTGAGTGTGGTATTTCCCTTATTTGGGGAAAGATCCACTTCCCCCATGATGAAATAATAAGTGCATTGCTAAGATCTCTAAGTCTATCTCCTTGATTTTTACAGATGAAGAAACTGAGACAAACAGGGTGAAGTGACTCGCCCAAGGTCACATAGCTAGTATCTGAAGCCATATTTGAATTTACATCTTCCTGTTTACAGACCTGGTACTCTATCTACTATGCTACCTGGCAAGCCATCATTAGAGTACTAAATATAAAATTTTCACTCTGTAATTTATAAGGACTTTATCACCTGGATTTACCAATAACGGGCCATAAAATTATTTTCCACCTTGTTTAATATCCATTAAGCAATCTCTATGCTTAATACATTAATTTCATTTGTAACTCCTAATATTAAAATGGCCTTAAATGGCTCAACATCAATAATTTTTAAATGACTGATTCTAAAAGACTTCAGAATTCTGAAAAATACAATGATCAACCATGATTCCAAAGTACAGATAAAGAAGAATATTCTTCACCTCATGATTGATGAAGGTTGTCGTACTTCCTTCTGAAAGAGGACCAAATAATATTAAACAGCAACGTCTTTAGACTGGAGTATAAATTGGATTAAAGCGAGGCAAAGTTGCACAAAGTCTGCCTCGTTCTCTTTTCCAGAATCATCCAAGTCCCCTGGCAAGTCAAACATCAGAATGATAGTGATGGCCCTGGATGCAGTGGGTGATCTTGGCTTGTTCAATGTCTAACCAAGTTCTAAACACTCCACAGTACCTGCTTCCACTGCCCAGGTCCTTGGAACAAATTGTTCTCCTTCATCCCTTCTTCTGGAGGGTGGATGGAAGTCTTCACAAGTCTAGAGTAATTCACTCCCCTAATTCACCTGATGATTATCCTTAACCTGGTTTAGTCCTCTAGGTGGTAGGTGAACACCAAAGGGGGAAAGCAGCCCATACACCCTTCATGTTACACAAAGAATGGATTAATGCACAGAATGAGACACCAATTATTGGCATGGCCAAAATGGGAATTTACTCTGCTTAACTATGTTTCTTATTTAATTTAAAGCCTTACCTTCCATCTTGTAATCAATATTGTGTATTGGTTCCAAGGAAGAAGAGTGATAAGGGCTAGGCAATGGGGGTTAAGTGACTTGCCCAGGGTCACACAGCTGGGAAGTGTCTGATACCAAATTTGAACCCAGGACCTCCTGTCTCTAGACCTGGCTTTCAATCCACTGAGCTATGCAGCTGCCCCCAACTATGTTTATTTTTTTTTAACAAAAAGGTTCTTTTTCTTTACTTTCCTTTTTTCCAGGAGGGAGAATAAAAGTTTGCCATTTGAAAAAATGAAATATAATTTGAAGAAGGAATTCTATGAATCCAGAATTCTAGGCATGTTCTGTAAGCATTTATGACTGCCATTATATCTTATTTTTATAGAAGGATTTTTAGTTATGTATCACAAATATTTACATCCAAAAAAAGTTTTCTGACTTAAATGATGAATTGGAATACTTTTATAACATGAATTTAAGTACAACCTTGTACTTTCTAATAAGAGATGTATTTCCATTGCTTCAACAAAACTCTGCCTTTTGTAATTCTTGGTTCAATCAAGTATGCCATAGTATAGATTTATAATGAATATAAAAGATCTTGAATTAAAGATTTGAACTGTAAGATCACCTAAAAACAGATATGTAAAAGTATATGAAAAATACCTTAGTGAAGCCCCAGTAAAAGAGAATTATAGATCGAATGACAATCAGGCTGAGAGATGGGGAGGATAGGATTATTTCAAAAGGCACACATTTAGAGGGTCTTGAAGAGAGATTTTAAAATTATAGCAGTTATAAGCAACTGTATCCACATCTCTCTAGTTCTGGATAGAAATATTATTCATTCTTGAGCACATACTTTGTTAAATGTGTTATTCTGGGATGGGAGAAGGTGATACACAAAAATGAATAAGGAATACTCATTGTCCTTAAGGGATTTATAATCTAGTTAAGGATATTAAACACATGCAAATTAATATAACAGAAGTGTCCATGTGAACTACACAGAAAAAGAGACAGAGAAAGAGAGTCAGAGACAGAGACAAAAGATAGACACAGACAGAAAGTCAGACATAATTTTTTTTTACTTGGAGTTACATGGAGATTTTTTTTGGAGAAAGTGATATTTGTTCTGGATAGTGAAAAACAGATAGAGAATTTCTGTAGGGAGAGTTGGTGATGAAGATCTTTCTGGTTGTGGGATTGGCCCGAGCAATAAATGCAATGATGTGAAAGTTCCTTTTTGAATGGAGTTCATAGTACATAAAGTTTAGTACGATTCTAGAAAGATATGCTAGGATAATTGGTTATAGCTAGTTTATGTAGAGCAGCTAGGTGATACAATGGGGAGAGCATCAGACCTGAAGTCAGGAAGACTCATCTTTTCTGGGCCCAAATCCAGGCTCAGACACTCATTAGCTGAGTGACGCTGGGAAAATCACTTAATCCTGTTTGCCTCAGTTTCCTCATCTGTCAAATGAGTAAGAGAAGGAAATCACAAACCACTCCAGGATGTATGCCAAGAAAAATCCTAAATGAAGAGTCACTTCAAAGAGAGTCAGATATAACTGAAAACAACTGAACAAAACAACAATGACAAAACTTTTGTGAAGGGATTTCAACCATCTGAGACAGAGCTCTGAATGTTAGGGAATAGATTATTACTGAAGATATCTGAATGAGAGATTGACCTCAGTATAGTTCCATTTAGAAAAGACTAATCTGGCAGAAATACATTATTTGAATATTAAAAAAAAAAAGAAACTAGTGTCTGAGGGACTAATTAGGAATCAATTACAGTATTATAATCAAGAGATAATGAGAACCCAAGCTGATCTGGTAGTAAAGGCAATGAAAAGGAAGAAATAAAAAGAGGAATTTGAAAGCAAGAATCCATAAAACTGGATGAATATGAGTGGATATAGAAGAGTCAAAGATGACTGAAGATTTAGTCTAAGTAAATGTGACATGCCATTAATCAAAACAGGATATTCATAAGGGAGTTCTACACTGTGGGGGAGAGGTTGTGAATTCTGATTTGCTATACAAAGATGCCTGTCCCTAATCCTGAGTAATATTCCTCCTTTAATTTCTCTGATTCCCAAAGTTCCCGGCATTGATTGAAAAACAAAATCCACTGAAATGTGTTCACTACAAATATATGCTATCTATCTTCAGATGGACACTTCCATTGAGCAGTAATCTTGATATTCACTTCACCATTCTATTCCTTTATAGTAACAATTCCAAAATTTCTTTTCATGAATCTAAGACGTCTCTCTATAGGAACTGAGTTAAACTATGAACCTAATAAATATCCTTTCTCTCCTGGACTAATGGTTAAGGAAAGAGGGGGATTATGTCTCCTACACATGTGTGTGGGGAAATTTTTTATATCTGTGACTATATCATCTAAAGTAAATATTTCTGTGTAAAAACCAACCTAACTACTAGAGGCTAAATGTAACTGGTTTTGGGTACTACCCTTTACACTTGGGGAGAGCTCCATAAGTGGGGGCTGGTCAAAGAACCTAGACCTTCAATCCCTTGAGGACATTAGAGAATCTTGGAAAATGAAATGAAACCTACACAGTCTTTAGGCAGAGAGAGTCAGGGTACCTTCTGTTAAATAGGTCATCTAAATGTATAAGTCCTTCAAAATATTGGAGCTTCTTTAAGAACTAGTAATAATTAAAATATTATAATTCACCTGGGATATAAGGAAAGTCTGGTACATTCACTCCAGAAACTAGGAGCATATTAGGTAGTGGATAGAATGATGGACCTGGAGTCAAGAAGACCTGAGTTCAAATTCTACCTCAAACATTTACTAGTTGTTGACCTTAATCAAATACAGTTACTTTATAAGTCTCTGTTTTCTTATATGCAAAATAAGGGGGTAAGATCTGATTACCTACCCTTAAAGGTTCTTCCAGTTCTGGACCTGTGATTCTCTTGATTCTTCTTTTTATATTTTTCAGGACAGGACATAAGAAGCTCAAATATTTTAAAAACTCATTGAATATCCAATATGGTTTAATGTGAATTATGATCATATGGAACATGACAAGACCTTGTTTCTGGATTTTAAAGCCTCAAGATAGGTAGAACAAGCGGGGAAAATCTAACATAAACCAGAATACACACATAGGGAATCTGCTTGCCTGTTTTGATATGTAGAAAGATATGTAATTTCATCATGATCCATGACTTTTTTTACTTATTAAAAACAACCAAATCTAAGCCTTCACCTTTCATGTGATTATCATATATATTTATCTACTATAAATTATAGTCATATACTTGAGTACATGTATATAGTCAATGTACCAGAGCTATTTTGGTTGTATTAATATTTTTAGTAAAATAATGTAACCGCTAACAAGTTTTCATTTCTATTAAAAGATTATAATTCTCTACTAGTTTTCCCCATTCAGAGATATAAAAGTGGCATGTGTTTTATGTAGACTGAGTCTCATTTGCATTTAATGGAAGAAAAAAGTTATTATTAGAATTATTATTGACTTAACTGATCTGAGGCATAAAAAGCCAAGCCATTTGAATATCTGAAACTTAGCACTGTGCTTGACAGCAGTAAGTGTTTAAGTGATATTTTATCTAATCGCATGGAGCATAACCTAATCTAATCTAATCTGCTACCTAAATGTCAAGAATTTCATAGTAAAAAAAAAAGGAAGAAAACTTCTGAGAAGTTTTAAAACATAAAGGCAAAGTGAAAATAGAAAGAACCTACCAGTTACTTCCTCAAAAAAACTTCCAAAGACAAATTCTTACGATTATCATCATTAAAAACAAAACCAAATACAAAACAAAAACATTTTTGGCTATAGGAAAAAAATATTCCATTGGTCAGAAAGAAAGTGTTCAATTACCAAATAACTGGAGTCAGAAATTTACAAGATTTGGCTAATACCACTTAAAGGATTGGGGATTTTGGAATACCATATTACAAAAGGTAAAAGCTATTGATTTACAACCTAGCAAAAATGATCAAAATTCTGCAGATGAAAAATAAAAAAATCTTTAGTGGAATAAAGAAATTCTAAGCAATGCTGATGAAAATATCAATTCTGATTAGAAATTCTAAAATGAAAACATGAGTCAAGGGAAACATAAAGAATAAGGTTAGCAAGCATGTTTCCAGATAAGGAGTAAACAGTTATAGTGAACATAAACATAACCAAAAGCTATGTGGGGAAATATATATTATGTTTCAGTTCATATGAATCAATATAAATTCTATCTATCAATCTTTATAAAATAACAACTTGACATTTAGAAGACAAGTGAATCAAATTCTAGAGAAAAATAGACCACAAAATAATGGAAGAATTAAGAGTATTCTCTTCAAAAATTTAACAATAACAACAAAATTAGGCAAGGTGTCCAAAATAAGTGTATGTACCTATAATTCTAGCTACTGGGGAGACTGATTCTGAGGAGTCTCTCTAGAGTTTGATGTGGTGGACTATGATAATGAAGTGTTTGTATTAAATTCAACATCAATATGGAACAGGGGATAATGAAGTTGCCTAAAGAAAGTTGAACTGGTCCAGGATGGAAATGAAACAAGACAAATTTCTTATGCTGATCATTAGGTAGATCAATGCCCCTAATAAATAGCCCCTGCACTACTATTCTCAACAATCTGGAGTGGATGAGTGGGTTGGGAATGACTTAGCTTTTTTTAAGAAAAAGTAAAAACAAAAGTAAACAAGCTATGACTAGAATTTTGGAAAAAAGTAGTAGTAATAGTGCTCTAGTGATTATTAAGTAGGAATAAAGGGAATACACATATTTCTCAGTTGTTTATATCTTTTGAAAGTTGACAATGAATATAAAGCATCCCAAACAAATGAAGAAAAACAGATCTATTAAATATGTCATCAAAATGTTTATAACCAATAAAGGTCAGCAGGGAAAGATAGAAAGAAAAAATCCAATGAAACTAATTATAGAAGCTATAAAATATTTGGGAGTATACTTGCCAAGACATATGCATATACACAAATGAATTATATGAATATAACTTCAAAAGTGTTTGTTTTAAGTAGAATTAGGCAGACTTAAATAATTGGAGAAATATTAATTATACATGGGTAAGCTAAGTTCATTCCCTTTTAATCCTGACCCTGAATCACTAAACTAATAACAGATGTTAACATATAACTTATAATGATTATATACCAAACCACCTATAAAGGTAGTATTCATTTTTACATCAGGAAGACCCATTCAAATCCTGCAATAGCTTAATAGCTATGCCCCTGGGAAGAATATTTAACTACTCTCTGCCTCAGTTTTCTTATCTGTAAAATAGAGAATTTACACCTACCTCCCAGAGTTATTATTAAGATAAGATGAGATATTTTATAAACTTTATAATCACTATATAAATTTTGTTATTGATGAGGGTAGTAATGACGGTTATTTAGTGATTATTGCAAGGTGAATTAGAAAACTATTCCCTGAAATTACATTCCTCCTGGAATATAAATATTGATTTCTACAAAGATTGTCATTATTAATCCATGAAGATAATCTGTAAACTGCCCTTTCATTTGATTGTAACTGTGTTCTATTTTCATTCATAACGAGAATGTCAATATAGAACACAGGCATGATTCTCTTCCTTTAATAGCATATCAAGTAATTATTTGGAGGAGACTAATCTCACATTAAAAGTAACAACAGTTAAAATAATATTTATTATTAAGGCAAGACAGGAAGAAGAAAGAAAGAAAGAAAGAAAGAAAGAAAGAAAGAAAGAAAGAAAGAAAGAAAGAAAGAAAGAAAGAAAGAAAGAAAGAAAGAAAGAAAGAAAGAAAGAAAGAAAGAAAGAAAGAAAAAGAAAGAAAGAAAGAGAGGGAGAGAGAGAGAGAGAGAGAGAGAGGGAGGGAGGGAGGGAGGGAGGGAGGGAGGGAGGGAGGGAGGGAGGAAGGAAGGAAGGAAGGAAGAAAGAAAGAAATAAGAAAGAAAGAAAGAAAGAAAGAAAGAAAGAAAGAAAGAAAGAAAGAAAGAAAGAAAGAAAGAAAGAAAGAAAGAAAGAAAGAAAGAAAGAAAGAAAGAAAGAAAGAAAGAAAGAAAGAAAGAAAGAAAGAAAGAAAGAAAGAAAGAAAGAAAGAAAGAGAGAAAGTTTCCTCTGGTCACAAAAAAAGGAAACATGCTTCTGGGCACCAAATAAGAAGTCTATAATTCATCAAATTATCATCTTCGCATGCACATGGAAGAAGTACATTCTCATTCTACAGTTATATTCTTTCCACTAACTTCCAGCCTGGCAAAATTCATGCCTTTCTGTTTATCTAAGATCACCAGACAATATTTGACTCAATGCCATCTGGTTTCCCTACACTGAACAAACTATTAATCATTTTTATATACTGCAATAACTACTCTAGGCTTTCATATTGTAAGTTCATCTTACATAGCATGACTAAATTCAAAACAATTTTGTTTTACATGAAAAATCTGCCTATCACTTAAGGATTTGTGGGGGAGAGTACAAAGAAGGATAATCAGAGAGAGCTAAATTAATGCAATTTATATTTACAATTTGTTTTCCATTAAGATTTGGCTGTAACTAGTGAGAAAAACCAGAAGGCATTGAGCCAAGTACCATCCTTCCTGAAAGAGTTGGAAGAAATTGATTTTTTTCCCCCTGTGTAAAATCTCTTGGTGAGATCTCATCTATGAATTAGAGAGCTCAATCATGTCTCATACCTGCCAAATTCTCATCTACTAGAAAGAATCAAATGAAAAAGCCTTTGGCTAACTGGGTCTTTTGCATAATATTCAAAGTCCAAATTCTGAAAAATTTGCCCTCATATGCAACAACTCAAACAACTTGTTCCCAATTTAATAATATATTCTTTTTAGGAAAGACAAAATGAAAGAAGTTAAGCAGGCATTCAAATGAATGATATATTAAAATAGTCCACATTTAAGATAATATACACTTAAACAAAGGTTTTAGGCATAATTTTATTAACATGTTTTTATGGATATTATGTGTTTTTATATCACCATTTCCCCCATATCACTTTCCTTTTCCCCCTCCATGAAATACAACCCTTAGAACAAAGAAAGAAGAAAAGTCAGAAATAAAAAAAAATTTATATTATATGTAATAATTTACATGGACCCATATACCTTTAAAGAAGTGTTTATAATTGGGAGGTAGGGAGAATAGAATGATATTATCATAGCTTTTCTTGGGACTAAATGTGGTCATTTTAATTTCACAAAATTCAGTTTCAATTTTGATATTACTCTTTTGTTTTATATATTATTTTTAGACAGTGTAATTTTAGTTTTGCTTTCATAGTTTTGCTTACTTCATTTGCCTTAGTTTATATATGTTTCTATGATTCTCTGTATTTATCATGATCCTAACTGTTTTATACCATAGTTACCATATGAATATAACCATAGTTATATTCAATTGCATTTATATACTAAATATTTTAGCCACTTCTAAATCCATGAACATTTACTTTATTTCTAGCTCTTTGCTAACAAAAATGTATGCAAGATATTTCTTTAAATATCTTGGTACATATATAAAGCCTTTCTTTTTGTCAAAGATCTTTTTGGGGTATATTCCCAGAAATATATTGAGCTCAAAATGGATTGATATTTTAGTCATTTTATGTGTGTAATTCTAAATTACTTTCCAAGATGACTATATGAATTCAAAGTTTCGTTATCGATGTATTAGTAGATTTCTCTTTCTAGAATTCGTACAACATGAATTATTCCCAACTTTGGTCATCTTCACCACTTTGCTGGGTATGAGTTGAGGTCAAGCCTCAAGGTTGTTTTGAATTGCATTTTTTTCTTATTATAAAATAATCATTTATTATGATCATTAATGGTTTAAAATTCTGCTTCTGAGAATTGTTTATTCATATCTTTGTATTATATATGTTATGAAGTGACTTTTAGTCTTATTTATTTCTGTTAGTCCTCTCTATAGCAGGGAATTTATTCCCTTATTAGAAATAATTAATACAAAGTGCCTCCTCCCCACAGTTATCTGATTCATTCCATTTTCCTTGATGCATTTGTTCATGCATAAGTGTTTCAATTTCATGTAATCAAAATTAAGTTTTATCTTTTATAATCATCTTTACTTTTGTATATGATTTTACCCTCTGTGCTAGAGATATGAAAGGTATAATTAATCCACTATTTTTATATTACATTTAATATTCAAACCGTATATCTGTTTTGAATTAATGATGCAATAAATGTCATTGATATAAAGTCTAATTTTGCAAGATTTTTTCAAGTTTTGTCCATCAGTTTTTATAAAATAAAATAATTTATGGTTTTAGGCTTATCAAACACTAAATTCATTTGTTTCTAATTCTTCTTTGTCTAGCATAATCAACTGAACTACTTTTCTAATTTTTAACCAGTATCATTTTTTTAAATAATTGTTGATTAATATTATATTTTGACATCTAGAAGTGCGTTCCTACTTCTTTCCTTATCCTTTTCCCTCTCATTATTTACCTAGATTGCTTAGATATTTTGTTGCTCTAAATGACTTTGCAATTATTTTTTCTAGCTTTATAATATATTTTTAAAGGAATCACTGTGACAGCATTAAAGTAAATTAACTTTGTTGCATTGTCACTTTTATTATATTAACATAGCCCATCTATAACCACTTAAAATTATTATTATTATCTTTTTTAAATTCTCTGGCACATGATAGGTGCTTAATAAAATGTGTATTGAAATGAATTCTTAGAGGCAATTTTTTGTTATTGAGTCTATCCAAGTATTTAGTGTGTTTTAGCAAACTGATTCCCATTGTTTTTACATTTTTCTGTTATTTTGAATAAAATTTCTCTTTCAATATTTGATTTTCTTAATATAAAGAAATGTTAGTGATTTTGTAGGGTTTTATGTCAAATTTTACAAATTTGCCAAATATGCCAAAGATTTAATTGTTTCAGTTTCTTTACTAAATGTCTAATAATCTCTAAATCATTTTCCTTTTTATCAAAAATGAGGACTAATTCTGTCCCCACCTATCCTTATACCTTTAATTTCTTTCTTTTCTTTCTTTTTTCTTTTTCTTTTATTGTATTGCTATTACTAGAATTTCTAAAATTATATCAAATAAAAATAATTTTATTTTACTTTACTCCTTTATATAGTGAGAAATGTTTAGTGTTTTCCTGTTGTAAATATTACTTTTAATTTTAGTTTTGGACTATTGAAAAATTGGGTCTGTGATGTTAGTAGTATAAGGAAAAGTTAAGAAGATTCTCTTAAGGGATAGAGAAATTCCATTTAAAATAACTCTAGATAATATAAAACACAGGAATATACTTGCCAAGACAAACCCCAGAATTATATGAACTCAATTGCAAACACTTTCCCCATAAATAGAGATATAAACAATTAAAAAAAATAAATTGATCATGAGCAGGATTAACTAACATAATAAAAATGACATTCTATATAAACTAATTTACTTATTCAGTGCCATAGCAATCAAGTTACCAAAAAATTATTTTTTAGAATTAGAAAAAAAATAATTCATCTGGAAGAACAAAAAGTCAAGAATATAAAAGGAATTAATGAAACAAAATTAAAGAAAAATGGCCTAGCAGCATTGTTTTAAATTGCATTTTAAAGTAGTGATTATCATCAAAACAATCTGGTACTTGCTAAGAAATAGAATAGTGGATCAATGGAATAGATTAGATACACAATATTCAGGGGGTGATTGACCATAGCAATCTACTGGAATAAGACAAAATTTTTTTGGAAAAAATGGAAAATAATATGGCAGAAATTAGGTATAGACCAATATCTCACACTCTACCAAGATAAGGTTGAGTATATGGTTAGGCATAAAATGCTATACCATAAGTAAATTAAGGGAACATAGAATACTGTACCTGTGAATATGAAGGGAAGAACTTATTACCAAATAAGAAAGAGAACATTATAAGATATAAAATGAATTATTTTAATTACATTAAACTAAGAAGTTTTGATACAAACAAAGTCAACATAACCAAGAATAGGAGGGAAACAACAAGCTAAAGGGAAAAACTACAGAAAATTTCTCTAATAAAGACCTAGGTTCTCAAATATATAGAGAACTAAGGCAATACAAGTCATTCCTCATTTGACAAATATTGTAAGGGTATGAACAAGCAGTTTTCAGCTAAACAAATTGATCAAATCAATAATCATGAGAAAAAATGTTCTAAATCACTCTTGATTAGAGAAATGCAACTTAAAACAACTCTGAGGTACCACCCTACATGTATGAAATTGGCTGTATGACATGTGAAGATTGCATTTAGCTCTCCCTTGATTATAACAATGAAGGTGCTTACCTTTTTCTTTATTATGAAGATTAAATTTTGATCCCCTATTTCTAGATTTTAATTCCCAAAGTGTTAATTCATTATTTAAAGTAGATCTACCCATTTTAACTACAAAAAGGTGTTAACTAACCAAAAACGATGTTAACTAACTACAAAAGGTATGACACCCATTTCATACATTGAGAGGGCAGTCCTAGAGAGGTGTGCCTGCTATGATTGGTAGACATAAAAATTTAGGAGAGGTGACACAAGAGAAAAAGGTCTTTAAATAAAGGAAACAGAGGCACACAAGGATGAGTTGATCGATCAAAATTCAGTCACTTGGAGTTCGACTGGAATCAAAATCAGTCACTTGGATTTGGAGTCAAGAAGAGTCACTCAGAGGAGAGACTGGAAGACAGACACTTGAGGAAATACTGAAAGACAGACATTCAGATTTGGAGTGAAGGCACTTGGCTGTGGAACTGGTCCCCTGGAGGAGCTCCTGGAAGAGATCTCAGACTGCTTTCTTCTTAGACGGTCACCATGGTGAGTGAAAGGCTGACTTAGTTTTCCTTGCCTTTCTGGAGGTGTGGACCTCCAAGAAAGGCCCATTGTTCTGAGACTCCTTTCCCCTGGCTGGGGCTTAGAATTTCTACCTGGCTCTAAGGAAGCCAGAGTTCTCTCTCCCTCTCCTTCTCTCCCCCATTCTCTCTTCCTTAATATCTTCCCTCTAATTGTAAAAATAAACTACTATAATTCCATTTACTTGAGTAATTCATTTTGGGATTTAGAAATTAAATCCCTGGCAACCACCAATTTTAATATTCGATTCCCACCATAATAATATTTAACAGACAGTAAAGGAAAGTGATAAATATTGGTGGGGATGTAGTGAAATTAGTACATTAATACATTATTGGTCAATTTGGGAAATGATCAAACAACTCTAGAGGACAATTTGGAACTGTGCTTATAGGGCTTTAAAAACTGTGTAATCCCTTTGATCCAATAATACCACTACTAGGTCTGTATTATAAAGAGATAAAAAAGTGGGAAGACTTACTTGTTATATATATATATATATATATATATATATATATATATATATATATATATATATATATATCTTTATAATACAGACCTAGTAGTGGTATATATATATATATATCAGAACCTTTTTAAGGTGGCCAAGAAGTGGAAATTGAGAGGGTGTTTGTTGATCACCTGAGGAATGTCTGAACAAACTGTGGTATATAATAGTGAAGGAATAATACTATCCTATAAGAAATGATAAGCAAGATGATTTTAGAAAAAGCATCAAAGACCTATAGAAACTGATGCACAGTGAAAAAAGTGAAATAAACCCAACCAAGATAACACTGTATATAGTAATAGTAATATTATGGGTTGATGAACTGTGAAAGACTCTCAGCAATAAAGTGATCCAGGACAATTCTGAAGGACTTATATCAGAAAGAGCTATCCTCCTCCAGAGAAAGAACTGTTGGAGTTGGAATTCAGATCCAAACATATTATTTTTCACTTTAATTTATTTGTGTTTTTATTTGTGTTTTTTTGTTTTATATGAGTATCCTCATTCCAAAATGTCCAATATGGAGTATATTTTGCAGGATAATACATGTATTACCCAGATCAAATTGCTTAGCAACTCCAAGAAAGGTTAAAAAATGGAGGAAGGGAGACAATTTGGGTCTTAATGATTTTGGAAAATATATGTAAAAACTGTTATTACAAGTATTTGGGAGAATAAAATATCTTTTAAAATTTAAAAAAAAGTATCTTTACTAATCAAAATAGTATAGCAATTCCTCTTTGCATCAAAGTCTAAGTGATATAGCTAACATCACTGAAAAGTTAAATGCAATAATATCATATAATTAATGTGTGTAATCAATGCATATCCTAAAGTCCATTGTTATGGGTCTCTTTCCTTATCAGTGGAAATGAAGACTCTTCCCTGCATAGAGGCAGAGTTGGAGATAGGCAAGGAAGTAACTTTTCAACCAGTCCTCTTTTGGGGACTTTTCAAGAGTGAGTCTTTGAGCATCACATCTAGTTGGCTTTTGGCTTGAAGAGAGAAGGTGGAAGATATCAACTCCCCTTAAGGTTGATGAAAAATCTGGGCAGATATGCGAGAAACTGGCAGTCTCCATTATGTTCTTATCTCTATCTTGCTACTCATGAACTTTCATCTTGGGTAACATCTGGAGCATTATCTTGTTCAAGCTGAATTACTTTGCTCCCAGTAGGAAATTTTCTTGATTCTATATTGCCTGATTCTCCTATCTGATACCTGTTATGCCATGATTTGGACAAATATGTTTCTTTGCTACTCTCAAAATATCTTTATAGTTGAACTTGTATTAGATGGATAGAGCCAAAGCTTGGCTTTAGAGCTTAGGGTCCTTTTTCTCCCAAAATGACAAAGTTACCAGAAGTAAGATGAAACCCAATCATATCCTCTAAAGTAACAGTATTTAGTGGAGCAGACAAATATATTTCTAGCTCAGTACCCCTTTTCTCTGAGGAGACCAGAGTGTCCTCTGGCCCCAAGGACCTGCTTCCTCTCTTGGCAATAATAAATGCTTCTCTTAGATAAAATGAAGAGAGAAAAGATTAAAGATTTCTATTCTACCTCCTTTTGGACTATACACAATGACAAGTCCCAAGCCATATACTGGCCTTTATATATGTCGGGCCACTTTCTCAACATTTTTTTTTTTTGCTGCATGTATTAAGAAGGAGGAATTTAATGCCATTTTTCCTAGTAATGAGGCCAGCTCTCTGTCCACTGTTTATTTCTCTCAGCTATTTCAGGTTCTAATCTTATTTCTATCATTTAAAAAATGATTCATCTCTGCCTACATATTTTAGGGTTTTCAGCATAAATGAGTATTGTAATTGTTCAGACTTTTTCTGTATATTAAAAAAATCATGTGACTTGAATTTTTTTTGTTTTTTAAATCTGATTATGTTCATTGCTTTCCTGAATGTTGAAGTACCCTTGCACTACTGGTATAAATATAACATGACCATAAAGCATTATTTTAAAATTATATTGTAACTATAATGTAATAGGAATTTTTTTGGATATGTAAAGATTAAATTTAACTCTACCCTGATTGAGAAAATAAAATTAATTAACTTTCCTTGGATTGTGAAGATTTAAATTATAACCCAGGACTATTTTTAGATTTTAATCCCCCAAAGTGTAAACACCCTACTTAAAAGTTGAGTATGAAGATCTGTCCATTTTTAGATTTAATCACTAAAGGTGCAAACACTTCATTCACACTTGAGTGGAGGAGGTCTGTGACCCACATGTGCAATAGTGGGTGACAAATCAGAATCGACTGACTGCCTTCTGGGCAGTTCTAGAGCAGAGCATCAACTGTGATTGGTAGACATAGAAATAGGGAAAGGCACAGGAAGTGACTCAAGAGAAAATTTTTTTAAAAGGGAGTGACAACTTCCTGAAAGGAGTTCAATTCTTCATGCTTTTGAGTTGAGGCTAATGAAGAGAGGTAGAAGGATCTGCTGATTGGACCTGAGACCCTATTACTTTAGACTGACACATGTGGATTTACTGAACCAGAGTGTTTGAGCTATTAAGCCCTGAGGCCAAATCTCCTCTTTTCTCAATTGTCTGCTGGTCTACTGGATTCAACAGGTTGAGCTAACTTGCTGAGTTGACCTGCCCTAGGGTAAATTCTTCACCATAGCCAGTGGGGCCAAGGGTGTCCAATCAGGTGCCTGTCCAGCCTAGTTTCCTCAATGCCAGTTATTAAGTCAGAACCTTGGACCTTGTGTGGTGGGTCAGAGGTGAAGCTTCTCAGCTGCAGTTTTGACCCAGGACTCACACAGCCAGCCTGGTCTTATTGTAGGTCTCAGTAGGGGAGGGTGCACAGACAACCTGTCTTGCCCTAATCCCTTGAAAATAAACACACTATGCCTTCCTATCAAGTTGTTTTTAGTAGGAGAGACCTGTAACTTCTTGTTGTAGGGTTTGGATTTCTGTTTTCTTTGAAGAGTGATATAAATATTTGTTTGGAAGGATTTTCAGAGAGGTTTGGGCTTTAGGTACTCCTAAGCCACCATCTTGGCTGTGCCACTGTCATAAGGAATTGTGACCAAAAAAAAGGATACCTGTTGTCACAGAAGAAAAAGATGGAGTCCAAATACAGATGAGAGCATACCATTCAATATTTTATTTTCTTCATGAATTTTTCTATAGTGTAAGCAATTTGTCTTATTTCACAATATGATGAACATGGAAATATACTTTCTCTTATAATAGATATACAACTTATATCATATTACTTGTCTTTTGAGGAGGAAGATGAGGCAGAAGGGAGGGGAAGGACATAGAATGAAAAATATCCAAAAATAAATATTAAAAATTATGTTGACATTAAATCTGGAAAAAAACCCAGAAATAATAAAACAAAAGCATATTGTTAAAGGATTTATGGCATGACTTGATTTAAAATTTTAAACTGATATTCATCAATGATTTTGGATTATAATTTTCTTTGCTTTATTCTTTCCTGGATACTATACTATATTTATCTTATAAAAAGAGTTTGGTAGAGTGCTTTTTGATTAATATTTGGGAATAATTTGTATAAAATAGGAGTTAATTGTTCTTTAGTAGTTTAAAACTCTTAATAGTTTCCTATAAATCTATCTCATTTAATAGTTTTATTTTGTTGAGTATTTCCTTTACAGATAGTTCTAGTTCCTTTTCTGAGAATGGGTAATTTAATTTATCTTTATTGAGTTTTCTATTAGTTTGTGAGTATTTTGTATTTTTTAAGATAATCTGGTTTAAGTGTGTTCTTCATTTTGAAGGCATATAAATAAGCTTAGTAAATTAAGGTAATTATTTTTGTTTTTTTCTGATTTATTATGATTCCAATTTGCTTGTGTTTTATATTGTTGGTTTGGTTTTCTGTCCTTCTTGGATTTATCTTCCTCTTGGATTTATCTAATTATGAATGAAGAATATTAAAGTCTTCTCATACCATTTTTGTTTTTTATTAATTTCAGTTATGTTTAATGTGAATCTCATTTGGAGTTTTCTTGGGGGATGCTAGAGTAGTTTGCCATTTCTTCCTCCAGATCATTTTAATAATGAGGAAATTGAGGCAAACTAAGTTATGTGACTTTCCTAGGATCACATAGCTACTAAATGTTTGAGACCAGATTTGAACTGAGGAAGATGAGTCTTCCTGGCTTCATGCCCATTATTCTATCTACTGTACCACCAAATTGCCCATTCTATTCAAACATAATATTCACCCTTTACAATACCAGATACTGAAGTTCTTTCTCTAAATGAACTGCTAAGCATTCTGACTCTACTACAGATAGTACAACTCTAACTGGCTGGACATATTGTTCCAAAGAAAAACAAACATTTGGCTAAATGAGTATGCATAGTGTAATTTCCTCATTTATCTGTGTTTATATTGTGAATTTTCATTAGTGTTTGGATGAATGCAACTCTTGATTTTTATAATCACTGAATGCATGGTAAATTTTTTTCTAGCCTCTCCTTTTTTATTCCGTGTATTTCATTTTACATATGTCTACTTTTGAGAAGTCCTGTGTCAACTGGGTTTTTGGGAACTCCAAGTTTGCCCCTGTCTCCTGAGACCTCACCCAGAGGGAAGTCCCAGATTGATGAGTTTAAGACTGAACAATAGATCTTAAACTGCTTGATGATCCCAGTTTAGTTTAAATATCCTTTTAGTCTTGGAAGTTTCCCCCATTGTATCAGAGATCAGTTCCCAAGAAGATCAACACCCTCCCTGATGCCCTAGCCTCTGGCTACAGCTTCTTTCCCAAGCCTGCTTACAACCTGTCAGTGTATGTTTGATGTCCTGAGATCCCCAAAAGGTACATAAGATGCCTATGTTTTATTGTTTTTCAGAGAATCATCTCTCCAGAGATACTGTTCCCAGAGTCCTTGAATCTGTATGGTTTTTAGTTGCTTGACTCTGTGTGGTGGCTGAATGTTGAACATTATCTCTTTCCTGATTGAAAATTTGGTTTTGCTGACTACTTTAGTAGTTTTGTGTTGTAGTTGGTTTTCTAATTCAGTTTGCCTCTTTCATTTTGTCGTATTTTTTACTCCATTCATATATAAATTTTGGGAGTTAGATTTATGCTTCTCCTCCTTTATCATCTAGTATTAATTCTTATTAGTATTTTTTATTTTGTTTTTCCTTCCTCTTTTAAGATTATTGTCCCTAAAAGAGTTTTGTTTAAACTCTTAGTCTATTACCAGAGGATGTTTTTAAAAATTAAAATAATTTTTAACAGATAAAAATGTTTTTCATCAGATAAAATATTTTTTAACACTTTAATTGAGGGAGTAGGTAGGGAGGGAAACATTATTAGCAAGGAGGACAAATGGTGAAGAGTCATGACAACCTCATTTTATGAACCCCAAATTGACTCTTGTCCCTGATAACCTGTTCTCAAGAAATTCCCAATTAACCCTTGTCTTAACTAACAATAACCCCCCAAACACCTCTTGATCACCCTAGATAGCACTGGTAGATATTATCAAATCTTAAGTATTCTTTTTGACTTATTTTATCCCTTTGTATTAGGTGACTCCCATGTACCCTAGCCTTTGGCTAATGCATCTAGGTCTCTCCCAGCCCAATTAACTGTGTCAACTGCATCATTTCCAAGAAAGTTGTGGGCCCTATTCCCTTACTCATATCAAAATCTATATAAGCACACTGCATTCAGTAGTTCATTGGAAGTCCCAGGACTGAGGTTCTGTGCATCTTTCCATATTAATCTTTCCACCTAATTAAAAACCTTTATTATAATTATTTTGATAGTTATGTATTTTTTCAGGTTGAAAGTTACAAAGACAAGAGAAATAAATTTAATACCTACTTACTGTCAGCTGATGACCTTGTTTTATGGAATCTCCAAATTTTCCTTTGTCCCTTGGGAACTTGCCTTCAGATTTGCCCCAGACTGACCCTTGTCTTAGACTGAATAATAAAGCTCACAGTACCTAATAATCTCTGTCTAGATAGAATTAATCAAATCTTAAGTATCCTTTTGTCATAGAAGTTTCCTCTATTGTATCTAGGTCTCTCCTAGGTAGACCAGCCCTTGGCAGAATTCTTCCTTCCCTGCTCTCTATGTAAGTCAATTAATTGTCCTTCCTTTCCTTTACTCCCCCAAATGCATATAAGAACACAAATTCTTCAATTCCTTCGAAAAATTCCCTTTGGAGGTACATTTCCTCCAGACAGAGTTCCTAGAGTCCTAGAGCTTGTCTCTGTATAGTATCTTGTGCATGACTCTGTGTGGAGGCCATTGTCTCCCTCATCCTGATTAAAGACTTGATCTTTCTAATTTAATAGTTTTTTAGTGGTTCTGTGTTTTTCAAGGTTAACACAACATAAAAAAAAATATTTATTTTAAACAAACTGAAAGTTTTTTGAAGAAGCTGCTCAGCAGCACAATAGATAGAAAACTGGATCCAGAGTCAGAAAGATCTGAGTTCAAATCTAGTCTCAGACACCTCCTAGGTATGTCACTTTGGCAAGTCACTTAACATCTGTCTCCTTCCTTCCTCTGCAAAATGGGAATTATAATAATATTTACTTATAAGCATTTTGTGAGGATCAAATGAGATGTTATTTATGAAGCTATTTGCCAACTCTAAAGCATTATATGATAGCTATTATTAATGGATCTTTGTTGTTCTGGATTCTGTTTTTAATTTTGTAGTGTAATAATAATCCTCTAAATTAGAATAAAAACTGCAGAATAACTGTTTTCACTGTCACCCATAATCCCTTCCAAACAGTAGGAATGAGCTTGTATTCCTTGTTTTCTTATGGTCGTCCTAATTGCTTTTTTAAAAACGCCATCTTTTCACCCTTGGCATTTTTTACAAGCTTCCCTTTATTCTGGGCTTTAGTCTTCTCCCTGAGATTCTAGCAGCATCATATCAGATCTGGCAGGGATTGAAAATGTTGCCTCCAGTTCTTAAAGGGGAAGAGCTAAGCAAACTTAGATTACTGACAGAAGAAAAGAAGGTGGTGATGCTTGAAGTCAGAGGTTCCTTGATGTCCCCTGATCATAGGATTCTATTGCTGGACTTTGAAGAGACCTCACAGAACAGGGAGTCCAACTCTCTCCCTTCAATAAGGTAACTGAGGCTGAGAAAGGTGAAACTACTTTGTCCAGAATGATACAATTTTTTCAATTTCATTTTTTTCATTCTGACCTTTGATTTATCTTTGCTTTTTAATACATACATTTTATTTCATATTTTATATTCTTTCTTTCTGTTTATGTATTTTTGTAGATATGGGAGGTCCTTTTGCACCTTGGATTGCTTTTGGAAAGCCCCTGGCTCCCAAGGGCTTGTGATGAGACCAAAATATGATAATACTTATAAAGCACATTGTATATCTTAAAGTTGTATAAGCTGTTGCTATTAGTCAATAGTAGTAGTAGTAGTGGTAGTAGTGGTAGTAGTAGTAGTAGTAGTAGTAGTAGTGGTGGTGGTGATGGTGGTGGTGGTGGTGGTGGTGGTAGTGGTGGTGGTGGTGGTGGTAGTGGTGGTGGTGGTATGACTGTCCTCTTCATTGAAACAAAAACACTGTCTGGAAAGTCTCTATGTTCAAGGTTCATAGAAGAAGAAAACCAGGAAGCTTGGTTATAGATTCCCTCTTCCCATCTTTTGTTCAAACTCCTTAGCAAACACTTGGGTACAATTTACTTTGCTGTGTCCTTTAGTGAACTGAAACCCCAGCTGGAATTCAGCAAAAGAAGAACAAAAAGCATTGTTATTGCTTTTATATAGCCCTTTAAGGGTTTGCAAAGTGCTTTATCTGTTTTTTTTTTTATTTGATCCTAACAGCAAACCTATGAGGTAGGTAGATATTTTATGCTTCAGGAATCTGAGCCTGAGGGAAGGAAAATAATTTGTCCAGAATCACACAGATAATAAACATTGGAGGCAGGATTTGAACTCAGGTCCTCTGGTCTTCAAATTCAGTGTCATCTAGCTGTGTAGAAAGACATTATTTTCTTTCTTTCTCTCTTTCTCTCTTCCTGCCTTCCTTCCTTCTTTCCTGCCTTCCTTCTTTCCTGCCTTCCTTCTTTCCTGCCTTCCTTCTTTCCTTCCTTTCTTCCTTCCTTCCTTTCTTCCTTTCTTTCTATCTTTCTTTGCTTCCTCCCTCCCTCCGTTCCTTCCCTCCGTTCCTTCCTTCCTTCCTTCCTTCCTTCCTTCCTTCCTTCCTTCCTTCCTTCCTTCCTTCCTTCCTTCCTTCCTTCCTTCCTTCCTTCCTTCCTTCCTTCCTTCCTTCCTTCCTTCCTTCCTTCCTTCCTTTCTTTCCTATTATTTTTTTAACCCTTATCTTCTGGCTTAGAATGGATACTAAACATGGGTTCCAAGGCAGAGCAGTAATGGGTAGACAATTGGGGTTAAGTGACTTATCCAACATCACACAGCTAGGAAGTATCTGAGGGAAGAATTGACCAGGATCTCCTGTTTTAAGGTCTGACTCTCAATCCCCTGAGTCACCTAGCTACACCATAGTAGTTTCTTAATAGGTGTCATTAAGTAGGTAAATACATATTTTGAGGGAGAACCATCTAATCACTGAAAACCTGCATTCAGTAAGACTGGTTAGAATTTTGTAAGAAATGCTGCTGACGAGTCAATAGTTAGGCAATAGGGGAATAGAGCTAAACAATGCATTGACATAATCCTAAAAAACCCAATACTGATTCATTGGGTATTCAACAATTGGATGTGCAGTGAAATACATAGGAAACAGAGCCAAATACCTTACCTGGGTTTAGCTCAGAGGATATGTCCTGCTCTGTGTTTTCTGAGGTGCTAGGACTCTTGAATCAAGTAGACGAGGATGTAGTAATGAGATGGTGATTCTGCTTATGAGTTCTGTATAGTTGGAAATTATTGAACCCCTAAAAATTACATTACCTGAAATTTCTTTCTGTATTACCTAGAATCCTTTTCCCTTTCCCTGATTCCTCGTGATTGGTTATAAGTTGGCTATAACTCCTCCTTCCCTTTCTTCTCTTGCCACTGGTCTGGGTTCAGGTAGTTCTTTTACTTTAGTTATTATTAATAAAACTTTTAAAATATGATAGTTATTGAATATTAATTTTAAAACCCACAGTTCTAAGGATGTAAGTGTTGCTTTGAATTAATCTACACATCTAGAGGGGATTGTGTCTGATATTTCCAAGCTGGTTGACCAACAGATCCTTCCAGTTCAGTGCCCATCTAACAAGCAGATTGCCCATGTCAGTGGGAAGATATATATATATATTTTTTTCGTCATCTACTTAACCGTAATTTGTGTGTTACTACTCTGAGTGAGACATTTGACTAAATTTGATATTTTGATGGATGGTGCCCAGACTTCTCTATCATTCAGATCTAATATTGATCGATCTGGGTTCTAACTGATGGATAAAAGCATTTGAATGCTGCCAAATACACTTTAGTTAAAAGCTGATAAAACTAGAATATCGTTGCATGGTGTTAGTTTCCTAAATATGTATCCTGTCAAATAACATCCTTTTGTACTATTAATGGTAGAGCAAGAATATGTAATTTGGGCATGTTTCCCAATCAAAAGAGATTATGCAAAATGTTAGTTTCTTTCTCATTTTCCTTTTCTTTCTTTCTTTTCTTGTTTTGTTTTGTTTTGTTTTTAATATCCATGTTTCAATATAGAGAATAGATACCAACAGCAACAAAGGATTGATTCATGGCTTCATCACCTTGAACCATGGCTTCCATAATGTTTTCTTTGCCCAGTTGCCTAACATCCTTTTGGCTCAATTTCACTCCATTTAGAACACAGTTGCTCATTTATTGACAAAACAACAAATACTAACATTCTTTAATATCTCTATTCTGGCTACTAGCTCATCCCAAGATTGATTTTACCCATCAGCCATTATACTCCCTAGAGTTCAACTGAGGAATACTTGTGGGGTATCAGTAATTATTTCATTTAACTATAAATTATCCACTCTGAGCTCCAGAGCTCTCTTTGTTGGTATAGTGAATTTTACTGAGGTATCATAGGATATTAAAAATAATAAATGTGATTATATTTTTAAACGATTGGTTAATTTTTTGCTTTTGCTTTTAACCTAGCTAACTATGCCTCACTTAGGATATGCTGCTGTAAACTTCAATTCAGTTAAATTCAAGAAACATTTATTGAATGACCCTTATGTACTAGGTGCTGAGTTAAATTCTAGGAATACAAATACAAGCAGAAAGGGAGACCCTGTCCCCAAGGAGCTGAGCTTACATTCCAGTGAGGGAGGGGATAACAGATAAAGGAAAACTCAGAAAATAAAAGGGAAGAGGTGAAGAGGAGATAGGGAACTGGTAGAGAAAGTCCACACATTGTGTTTTCCTGGTCATCATCCTTAAAATTGAGCTTCCAGGAGGAACCAGTCAATCAGAGGTAGAGGCCACAAGATGGAGGGGACTTCCAATGTAAAAAGTATAGAGTTCTAGTGAACTTCCAGATTGAAGAAGAGTCAAGAGCAGAGTGTAGAAAGGAATTAGATATTAGGGATTTTGTTGTTAACTTGTTTTGTAGTCTATTTTGATTCTTTGTGACCATGTTTGGGGTTTTCTTAGCAAAGATACCAAAGTGGTTTGCCATTTTATTTTTTAATATTTAATTTAATTTAATTTAAAATTTTTTCCACATTTTATTTTTTATACTTTTTTCCTGATTATATGTAGAAAAACATTTTAATAATAATTTTCTGACATTTTGTCATCTTGGTCCTCCGTTACTCCACCCCTTCCTCTTCCCCAGATAGCAGGTAACATGATATTCATTATACATGTACTATCCTGCAACATGTAACTATGTTTATCATGCTATGAAGAGACATAGTACTTATACAAGAAAAAATTCATGAAGGAAATAAAGTAAAGAGTAGCATGTTTCAATCTGCTTTTATACTCAATCAGTTCTATGATAGTGGATAACCTTTTTTATGGTGAGTCTCTTGGAGCTGTCCTGTATCTTTGCATTGCTAATAATAGTATTTCCTTCTCTAAAGTCTTATGAATACAAAGATGAAAAATTAAAGAATTCCTGCCTTTAAGCAACTTAGATTCTACTGGACTTGTGTGTGTGTGTGTGTGTGTGTGTGTGTGTGTGTGTATGTGTGTGTGTGTTTGTGTATGTGTGGTATGTAGGGGCAGCACATATAAAGATACATATATAAAAATATATATCCATAATAAATTAAAATAATTTGGGAAACATTAATAACTGGCGAGTCTAGATCTTCTTTAGAATTTGGCCCTTCACCATGCTTTGAGCGGGGAAACTAGGGGATTCTAGAAGGCAACAATGAGAAGGGAAGGTATGAGAGGTATGAGAGATGCCTGTATAAAACCCTGGAGTTGTTATATCATGTATAGGGAATTGTAAGGCAGTTGGGCTGGAAAAGAGTATGTGATGTAAAATGAAATGATAGATCAGACACAGGTCAGAGCCTGTATTGAGATTTAAAAAGGTTAGAGCCGAACTGTGAAAGATTTTAAATGTCATAGAGGAGTTTAGATTTTTTATTCTAGAATCAATATGGAGACAGTGAACTTTCTTTATTAAATAGGGGAATAACAGAGTCAGACCTATGCTTTAGGAATAACCCTTTTGCAGATGTGTGGAGAATGGATGAGAGAAGGGAGACTAGGAAGGCAGAGAGCACAGTTAAAAGGCTATTAGAATCATCCAGATGAGAATGGAAGCTGGCCTGAATTAGCATGATAAGACAGATACAAAAAGAAGTTGGGAAAAGATTGGGAAACTGGTTAACTAAAGGAGCTGAGCAAGAAGGACAAGTCAAGGATAGTCCCTAAATTATGAATCTGAATGCCTGGATGTTGGTACCCTTAACAGAAATATGGATTTTGGATTCTGCCCTCAGCACTTAGGCAGAAGGGAATAAGCATTTACATAGCATCTACCACGTGCCAGATGTTCAACTCTTCTTATTCTCATTTAACCCTCACAGCAACCTCTGGAGAAAATATTGTTATTATTCCCATTTTATAGTTAAACTGCAGAGATAAATAGAGGTTAAGTGACTTTCCCAACTATAGTTAGTTTCTGAGGTCAAATTTCAATGCAGGACTGGCTTTCCACTGTACCACCAAAGCTACCTTTTAAGACAGGCTGGTGTAGTTCCTAGAATGTTGAGCTTGAAGTCAATAGGATCTGGGTTCGGATCCCAACTTTGACATTTAGTACTCAGTGTAAGCCTGAGCAAGTCATTTAATTTTTGTGTGTCTCAAGTAACTATAAGATTCATCTTGCCCAGCACTGGTAGAGGAGGTTATTCTTGCTAACAAAATCATAGATTACTTACCCAATATTTACTTAACATTTCTGTGAAAATATATTTTGTATTATTTTGGGATGTTCCCTCATATCTTTTATTGAATTTCATCAAAGGAGACTTCATGCTTTTATTCACTTTATATGATGGACAAAATTGGTAGAAAACAATTTGTGAGCAATTACTTTCTCCTACTTTTGTAATATCTCATGTTTATTTGTCTCCCTAGCATCTAGCATATTGCCTGGCACATAGGAAGTCTTCAATATATGCTTATTTTTTTAAATTTTATTTTCTTGCTATAAAAATGATCCCATTAGAAATGGGTAGTTAAAGAGTTACTTTCTCATTTAGATAAAAATAATAAGAATAATTAAATAATTAGATTTAAGAAGGGAAGAGATGAAAACAAGCCTTTCACCAGAGTATATCCATTTTTATTTGGTTCAGTCATATGTAACTCTTTGTTATCATATTTGGAGTTTTCTTGGCAAAGAAAAGTGGTTTGCCATTTCCTTGTCAAGCACATTTTACATATGACTTAAATGACTTGCCCAGGGTCATACAGCTAATGAGTGTCAAATTTGAATTTAGAAGATGGATTTTCTTTTCTTCACAACTGGCACATAGTATATATAAATATACCATGTTTTTGATGGTCTTTTTCTATGTATTGCTTTCCTCAAATTCATATACTGTTTTTAGGCTATGTCAGTGTTGGCAAATCTTTTAGAGATGGAGTACTTGCTTTCCCCTCACCCCCTCACACCTTTACCCCAGAGAGGGGAGGGAGGAAGTGCTCCCATTGGCTGCTGGACAGAGAAATGGGGGAAGTGAGGAATGTCCTCAGGCACATGGAGAGGGGGAGGGGAACAGCTCTACCCTCAGTCCCTCTGGCTTTCTGTGTGCCCTTTTCGGCACAAATGCCATAGGTTTGCCATCACTGGGTTATGTGTTTGTCACATTGTTTTGCAGTCTTTGTTGTACAGCTTGGTCCAGGTCATTTAAGGATGCATATTGAAGATTACAAGAGACAATATATGTGGATGATAAAGAGGTATTCTTGGAATCAAAGAAACCTAGGATCAAGTCCTGCCTTTGATACATACTGGCTATGTAACCATTAGCAAACCTTTTAGGGCTCCAGAGAGCTCTCTAAATTGTTAAATTATGCATGAGTTACTCATTGATTTACCTTGATGGAAAGAGTTTCCTCACTGGGAGCGTCCCACTCTGTGAATTCTTCCACAGAGATGAAATAATAGGTCTGAATGAAATATATACATACACACATGCATATGTACTTAGATCTAAATATACCAAACCTATATATACACATATGTGTGTTGAATGTAGAAATTATATATACATATAATTCAATTTTTTATAACATTTAATTGTTTATAAACTAGAGAAACTAAATAAAGACTATTTGAGGATAGCATTATATAACAATATTATATTTAATGAAATTATTCATTATACATATGTAAGTTACACATATATAATTTCTAACTCAAATTATAAGCTAAGGAGAACAAATTTAGAATAAAAATTGACATAAAAAAGATTATATCCAAGTTTAGACTTGAAATATTACAGAAGAATATTTATAAATAGCACATCTGGTATACTCTGTTTCATTATAAACATTGAACTAACAAACATGATCTCATTGCCTAAATTATGATGGTCAGCTGTGCTACAGTGTTTTATATTTGTTTATTTTTATTTCAAAATATCTAATTTGAAGGTGTAGAGTGATCATTCTGGCTTTTCCATTTTTTGCTCCGCTTTTTTTTTTTAGGCATGCATTTTGAATGATGGATTAAAGTTTATAGCCACCAACCTCATAGTTTCCCTTCCTCCTCATGCAGATCTGATCTCCCTTCCATCAATCTAATTTATCTTTTTGTAGTCACCAACATAGGGACAGGTAGGTAGAGCAGTGAATAGATTTTGAGGCCTGGATTTAGGAATTTACTTTCCTGAGATGAAATCTGGCCTCAGACATTTACTAAGTAGGTGATCCTGGGCAAGTCACTTAACCTCATTGGCCTCAATTTCCTCATCTGTCCAGTGAGCTGGAGAAGGATACAGCAAACCACTCCAAAGTCTTTGCCCAGAAAACACAAAATGTGGTCATGAAGAGTTGAACAGGTCTAAAACAATTGACTAAAAAGTCACTGATACTATTACCTAGCTTTCCCCTCAATTCATCAGAAGTTCTATCCTCTGGATCTAGATGGGTTATAGTCCACAGAATGCTGGATCTTGAGTCAGGAAGGTTCAAATTGAACCTCAGACACTAACCAGCAGTGTCATCCTGGGCACGTTATTTAAATCTGACTGCCACAAGTTTCATCAACTGTAAAAGGAAAATCATGTTATTCCTTTTCTCATAGTGTTGAGAGAACCAAATGACATATTTTTTAAAAAGCACTTAGCACAGTGCTTGGAACATGTTGTTCAGTCTTTTTTAGTGATGCCCAACTTCTCATTACCTCATTTGGGATTTTCTTGGCAAAGATACTGGATTGTCTTCCATTTCCTTCTCCAGGAGGAATCTGAGACAAACAGGATTAAGTTACATAAAATACAGAATATGCCAAGTGCTTTCCTTTTCCCCTACCTTCTCCCCCTTTGCTTATCTCTGCTTTCCTATTTCCATGCTGACTCCTGCTTTCTTTTCTTCTTCTTATTGTCCATTCAAACACTACTTCCTTTTTCATTTGTTTGATTGACAAAATCAGAAATGGGCTTAACTTTCATCTTAAATATTTATGTCAAGTAGCAGGTGGGAGTTCCAGTTCAGTTATTCCCCAAACTAAATAAGCTTGTTCATTTATTAAACTACTCATCCATTCATTTACTAAGCATCATATAAATTCCTCTTTTTCTCTGCCCTCAGTTGATGAATGAGTACTTAAGCATACAGTAGGATAAGGAAACAAAGAAGGAAAGACTCATGGATGAAGGTCAGACATTTGATTCGGAGATTTTAGGACTTGCTATAACATCTTAGATCAAATTAGCTTGACCTCTAGGTTAAGCAAGTTTTCTGGAGTGTAGGTGGTAGATAAAGTTACACAGGTTGAAGTATGAATGGAGTTTACCTCAGTAAACTTACAAAGATAAGGAATTTGGACAATCACAGTGAAGGAGAATTTTTTTACAAAACAATTTTCAATTTCAATGCTTATATCTAGCGTTTAATAATCTTCAAATGGATCAGTCAATGAATCAATCAATCAATAAAGCATTTGATAAGCACCTAGTAGTCACAAAGCACTTTGATAGACACCAGAATATTATATTCAAATGTTACAGTAAAATTAAAGTTGCCTTGCCTAAGATTCCTTTATATTATGTGTTCAAGACTCTTCCTACAATAAACACATGCTCATATGTGCATATGTGTATATGTATGTATATATATACACACATATACATACATTTACATATCAAACATTAAAACACAATTTGAGTTAAACTTTTGGCATATGTAAATGGGACATATATATTTCTAGAAGGTAATTCATTAGGTATTATGACTTGGATATTACTTAAAGTTTTCCTATTTGAAATTCCTGGAATTCTCATTATTTGGCTTTTTTTTTTTTTATAAAACCCTTACCTTCTGTCTTGGAATCAATACTGTGTATTGGCTTCAAGGCATGGCTCCAAGGCAGAAGAGTGGTAAGGGCTAGGCAATGGGGGTCAAGTGACTTGCCCAGGGCCACACAGCTGGGAAGTGTTTGAGGCAAGATTTGAACTCAGGACCTCCCATCTCTAGGCCTGACTCTCAATCCACTGAGCCACCCAGCTGCCCCACTATTTGGCTTATTGCTTGAAATAAAGAGCACTTCCAGAAGGCTTCATCAAAGTATAAATATATCTTCTTTTGGAAATGCCTTATTGAGATAATTAATGGTCATTATCACCATATATTCCATCTATCAATAGATGGCAGGGACATATAGAAGGAAGAAACAGGGAAAATATAATAGGAGGTGGAAGGAAATACTCAGTAGAAAGTCCTGACACATGGGTGTTATCCAGAGAAGGCAGGCCCATGTATAGGGTCCTGGTAATAAAGTTTCTGATCAATCAGTCCAAAGAAATTTGATACAGATGAACTTCATTCTTAATTCTATTACTGTGTGGGCGTGAATTGATGTGATTTCAGAACCACTGACAATAATACAACAATTGTTAGAAATGAGTTCTCATAAGATTAGAGAACAATATAGTTATGATTTTCAAAAGAGAGAAGAGAAAAATTTCCAAATTTAATTTCACCTTGATTCCTTGATCATTAAATAGATGCATTGATGAACATCTAGAAAGAGAAGGAATAATTTCACAGAGCTTCATCAAACACTGGTCATATCATAAATTCATTTCTTTTTTTGACAGTATTACTAAATCTCATAGATGTAGTGGATGCTATAAATATAGTTTAACTAGACTTTAGCAAAGTGTATCATAAAATATAATATTCCTGTGTAGAAAATATAAAGATGTGGCCCTGAAAATGCAATTAGATGGATTCATTTGGAAAAGTTGGATGTTAGACTTAAACATAGTTGCTAATGGTTCAATATAAACATGACAGGACTACAGGCACCAGTGCTTGGTTTTGTGCCATTTAACATTTTTATCATTGACTTGAATAAAGACAAAGATGACATTTTCATCAAGTGTGAAGACACAATGTTATTTAGTCCCAGAGGGCAGAACCAGGAGAAATTTACAGAATTTCAAAAGGACAATTGAAACTTGAAAACATGAAAAGTTTCCTAGGAAATAATGTTTCTCAGTCCTGTCTGAATCTTCATGAGCCTGAGAACCGTCTCTGATATTTACTTGGCAAAGATTCTGGAATGGTTTGCCATTGCCTTCTTTGGTTTTATGCAGCCAAAGATTAAGTGATTTGTCCAAGATCACACAGCTAGTAAGTAACTGAGGTCACATTTGAACACTTATCTTTCTGATGCCAGGTTCAGTACTCTTTCCATTGTTCTACCTAACTGATTTTTTTTTAACAAATTAAAATTATTCAAACATCAGTGGGCTGCCATCACATGGTAAAGAACTACCCTTTCTTAGAGGTCTTCCAGCAGAGGTTACATGACCAATTGTGTTTATCATAATGGAGATTCCTTTAGAATTGGGCTCTGAAATTTGAACTAGATGGCCAGAAGAGTATCTTCTAACTTTTATATGCTATAATTTCATGATTTGTTAAATGTCTATTATGTGCTAAGATATGTGCTAGGATAAAACTGGAGACACAAAGACAAAGAAAAACTGAACCAGCAGTGATGAAAATAAAGTTCTTTTAAAATTTCTATTTAGCATCAATTCTGTGACTCTTTACACTGTAATAATTAAAATTTATCTTGGAGACTGTGTATTAAATTATGATTTATCAGTAAATATAATTATAAAACATAATTATATATATATATATATATAATTAGTAAATATAATATAATTTATTAGTAAAAGTACGAGAGAAAAAGAAAAGAAAAATCACCAGGTCCTAGCTATAAAAAGTCCCCATAGCTGGTTTCTCCAGTTCTAGGACCAGATAAGATCAGAGACACCTGAACAGAGCAAAGAGAGCTCTGGTCCTACAAGAGAAAAGGACCTCAAATTCCCACTCAGTCTCTTATAAGTCCAATAACATCACTCCTCCTGGTGCTCTCTGATTGGACAGTCTGAGTCACAAATTTTGACCTCTAGGCAGGTCACCTGCCAAACAGAGACTTTCACCTGTCCCTTTGGGAAGTCAGAAATCCAGGCCACCAGGATGCCCTCTAGTCACATGGCTTGTGGGCTGGAGATTTAACTTAGTGCCCTCGTGTGGGTAAGAGATTACATTTCTATGTTAATTTCATGTAGCACTTTACTAAAAATGAAAATGTGAATGCTGCTGGAGGAAGAATGATACATTTTTCCCTAGATTTTGCATGAATACTAAAGAACACATTGGATAATCATTATTATGACTATTTGGAAGGGTCGATGGGTTAGAAATCAGGATATTGAGATTCTAGTCATCTTAGCTCTGCACTAGTTAGATGAATCTGGCTCTCAGTTTCTTCATCTGTAAAATGAAAGCAGTGAACTAAATTATCTCTAAGTGGCTTTCAACTCCTAGCATCTATGATCCAATTATTGTGGCACATCTATCCTGTTTATTTTTATTGCTTCCTGTTTTCCTTGGAACACAAGAGATATGTTGGGAACTTATCCAAGAAAGACACCAGTTCATAAGCTAGTTTTCTTTCCATTTATCTTACTTTTTAAAAATCCAAGTCATGTTTGTTTTTTTCTCCAAAATGCATTTTTCTTGATAATATCAATATCATAATGTCAACTGACACTTTCATGCAGGTTTTAAAAATGTGCTGAACTTATATCTATTATTATTATAAGACAATGTATAATTATCCAGCTCCATTCCATAACAAATTCTGAAAGCCTTTGGAAAGATTGGAACATAATCAAATTACAGATTACATCAATACAAATCAAATATCTCTGCCTTCTCATTCTAGCTTAAAGCAAGCTGGCAGACCTAGCTGTAACCTTACTCTAATCTGAAATGAACCTCATTATGCATGCAAAAGAAAATCTCTATAACTGAAGGGAAGCACCATTGCAATGATTTGGCATGGTTGACTGAATTCATGAGGGGAAATATGTACAGAGTTATAAAAGATTAAATTTAAATGAAATTTTGGTGCCAATTGAATTGAGTTGTCATATCAAAAAAAGAGGCAAAATAGAGTATTTCCAAAAGAAAAATTGCAACACTACAAACAACAAATAATACAATGAACTATCAGAGTAATTATTCTCTTGTTAAATGTTTCTCTGCACATTTAGAACACTTTTTTCTCTCCTTGGACTCAGATTCTACTGAAACTATCCTTAATTGGAAAGGAGAATTGCCAACAACAAGGTAGCAAATTAAACTAATTCAAATTAATTCAACTAGTGTTTATTGAGCACCTATAATATAACTAGCATCATGCTAAATGCTGGGGGAGAGTAAAAGAGGTTAGGTAATGGAGCACAAACTATTAAACACCCAGAAGAGAGTCTCCTCAGTAGTTCATTAACAGTGGTCCTAGATCCCCTATAATCTGACTTTTGAGAGTGTGTATGCAGAAGGTTTGGATATAATATGTTCATGTAACTTTGTGAGTTTCTGTCTGCAATTCTCTCTTTCAGGAATTCCTTTTTTGGCTAGGAAGTTTACATTTTCCTTTTAGCTAGCCTCTATCTACACAGGAGCAGAGGTATGAAAATTGGTATATTCTAATTGCTATCTTGACAAAATTAACTTAAGATCATTACTTCTAATCTTGTGTTTTTCTCCCCCATAGAATTTCTATAAAATAATATTGGCAACTACTAAGAACTTTTAAAATAAAGTGCATTTTTAGTATTGTAAGGTTGTCTACATAATCTTAAAATCATTATAAGATCTGTATATAATTTTCAGGAGAAGGAAATGGAAAACTACTCCAGTAACTTTACAAAAAATAAACCCAAGTGGGGCCATAAAGAAAGAGTTGGACATGACTGAAATGACTGAAAAACAAAATATATAATATAAACTTATTACACAAACTAAAAGAATAGTTTCAGGTATCAACAAGTATTAGCAGATTTTATTTCTATTAATAAATCACAGGAAGGTTCCTAGCTTCTGAGCTTTAGCCCTCTCTATTGTCTGGATATTGAAAACAATGCTCTCGAGCAGTGATGGTGAACCTTTTAAAAGACCTTAGAGGCCAAGTGCCCAAACATGTAGCATCACTACATGTGCTGCTCCTTTTTCTCATGTTATGTTCACTTCGCAAACCCTTGAAATCTGGTTTTTATTTCTCCATTCAAATGAAACTTCTCTTTTTCAGGTTATTAACTATGATGAGTATGATCTGGACTCACTCTCCCAGAATGAGGCCTACTACAATCTTTCATTCAGGAGTTTTAGGACAGCTTGAAGTATTGGGGGAATGAACTTCTCTTTGATATTGCCATTAGCTTAAAACCCCAGTGGCTGTACTTCTTTCACTTTGGGTGGACTAATGACTAACACCTTCTTTCCTCTTAACCACTTCCTATCAATTAACTTTTACAAAGGAATATTTATTTACCTGAAGAAATCTATAAACCTTTCCCCCTAGTACCTCAGGGGCATACTCAACTCATTTCCTACTTAACATTGGCCCCACCAAGATTATGTACAAAAGTAGCCTGACTGCTAAATGAATTCTCTTTTCTTTTATTGGTGGGAGTTCTGAAATTTGCTCCCCAAGGTCAACTTCTTCTCAGGACCTAGACTAACTGCAAAACCCAGCTTAGACTCCAACTTCCAAATTCTTATGGTTCATTCTCCTGAACATTTGAAAGTCATTGATTTGGACAATGGTCACTTTCACCTAAAACAGAAAATAATAAACACAGAAACAGAAGACCAAGGTCTTTTCACATGCTTACAGAGGAGAGGAAAGCCCCCAAGGCCCTTCATTTAATATCATTGTCTTTCATGAGATGTCATAGGCACAGTATATATCAAGGTACCCTAAGAGAACTAATGGGAAATGTAGAATGGCAAAGAAAGGCCAGGCCAACGCTTTAGATATTTTTGAATTCTTTTTTTAGCCATTTATAGAGCCTTCTTTCACTAAATACAATTAAAACCAGTCAATTAAAACCAGTCATAGAATGGAATCAGCATATGTTCCATATTCTCTCCAAGGAATTTCCTATTTCCTTTATATATCATCATGGTTCTCCTGGATGCAGATTCTACAGCATTTTTGTGTAGAGAATTGCCATTAGAGGTGTTCAGACAATCTCTTAATTTCCATATTTGATGGGCATTTTCCAGTCCTTATCTTAGATTTCTCTGAAACATTAAAAAAATATCCAATTCCCCATTCTTTTAGATACTTTCTCCTTCTTGGTTTTTTTTTTTTTTACACTCCTCCTTCATACTTCTCCTCCTACTTGTCACATCATTCTTTTTTAGTCCTGCTTTGCTGGATTGCCATTTCTGTACCACCCCTTAACTATGAATCTTCTGTCTCAGACCCTACCCTTTTCTTTGTTCTCTTGGGGAATTATTCTTCTCCCATGGATCAATCTCTTTGAAGACAATTCCCAGATTGAAATATCTAGCCCATGTCTCCTAATTTCTAGGCCTATACAACCAACTACCTATTAGATATCTCCATCTGGATCTACTGTAAGCCTCTGAAACTCAGTATGTCCAAAGTGGAATCTTTTATTTTTTAACCCCAACTTTCCCCTTTCCTAATTTCTCTTTTTCCTTTGACTCAAGTTTATTAGTTTGAAGTCATCTGTAACTTTCTCCAAGAGTTTACCCATTAATATTTAGTCACTTACTTATATTGGGTGGTATGGCTGATAAAAGATGACACAACTATTCTACTGCTTTAAGGGGACACATATGGTCACTTTTCTGGTCTCAATTTCTGTATTGGTGAAATAAAATAGTCAGATTAAATAATACATTTTTAGATCTATCAAGATCCTCAGAAGTTGTATAGCCCACCATCCTCTTATATTATTTATTAAGTTGAGAGATTAAGTGACTTAATCACTTTATTAAGTAATTTTGATAGCTCCTGACAGTTACTATGAAAAAAAAGTGTAATTATTGTTTACTTTTAATATAAAAGTGTGCCTTTTCTGTAAAATCTTTGGCCAGGTTTCATTTAATGAACTGTGAATATATATATATATATATTTTTTTTTCTCCTGAGTCTTGTGACTGATCTCTACTTTCCCTCTGATTTCTGTCAAGTCAAAATGATTTTATGAACCAGCATTACTAGTTGAGTCAAGAGAAGAAAATTTAATTTAATACTCTTCATTTTCTATCAGCAGCAGCTCTACTTGGTTGGACTCCACATAGCATCATATCTATCCTAGGGTAAGCAGATCACCTGAATCTCATCACCATGCCGATTAATTCAATATTCAATATCTATTCTACTCTTTCAGTTGCCTCTCCTCTGATCAGAGAGCTTGAAGATAAATCAATAAACTACTTTCAAAGCTTCCCTTTTATAAAGGTCTTAGACCTTTCAGAGTTTTCCAAGTAATTTTTCATTATTTTTCTATTATATTTCTACTTTCTATTAGCAGGTCAGCTTGGTTTCCTCTCCACAGAACATCATACCCTCTTCACTTCCAACTGCCCCCATCTCTTCAACCTTCTTTGATATATTGTCTTACCTCATTAGAAAAAAAAAATCTTTTTGAGGTCAGGAACTCTTTCTTCTTATTTCTTATATCCCCTGGTCCTTTGTACAGTGTCCAGTAGGCACTTAATAAATGTTTATTCAATTTATTCAATTAATGGTCTGTGGGAGACCTAGCATGACCATTCACTAACATTTCAAAAGACTAAGAAAAAGTAAATCAGCAATTTAGCATAAACCTGCAATACAATTAAAATGTATTAAATGCTTTTAGAAATTGTATTGATGATATTTTGATATTCTTTATGTGGTACTCTCAGCCAGGTGTTTATCCCTTTCATTAGAAAGATGTGTAACCACTCAATGGAACTCAAAGGAGTTCTTTGCTCCAATATCAACAATTTTTTGTGAAACAAAATAGAATACAGACCTATTATGGTTTATTCTTTTGTTGCATCCTGGAGAATACCTATATCCCCTGACTGTTGGGTTCAATAAGTAATTTTTTGCTACCTAAACTAATTTAAATTTTGATGTAATCAGTGATTTTTAAAGCTTTCATAGTAGTTGCAAGGAATCAGGTGCCATCCTGACAATTGCTATGAAAAGATTAATTGTAGTTATTGAAAAATTTTAATGAAAAGTGTGATTGGCAGGGAGATACAGAGGGGCAAGTGCCTCTCTATATGATAGTATGGATATATTTCAATAGCTACTATTATTTCTTAAAATATGTATACAAAAGATATGAAAAAATATTTTAATGGAAAAATATTTCCCCCAAACCCTGGAAGAAAAACCTTTGGACCAGCTTAATGCTTACCTTTGGTATATACTAATAACCATTTTCCATATACTCCAACTATAGGTAGATGACAAAGGATGTTTTAATTTACATTAGAAGTTTGTCCTCAATGAAAATCATGATATAGCTTGCATATAGTTTTTTAAGTTTTATCTAGACAGAGACTCAATGTAAAATAATGTTGAATATTATAAGGCTAAACTCATTTTATTTTCTGTCTAAGACTTGTTAACTTTCAGAAAAAAAATCATGATTTACTTAGTAAGGCAAGATTAGGCTAGCTAACCCACAAATATTTTGGCCTTGAAAGAGGCTTATTTTTTAATAGAAGTAGGAAATATGTTGCATTCTCAGTTTATAAATGAAGAGTGTTCCTAGCTAAGTTTAGGATTATTCTAAATTACCAGTCATGGGTTCCAGTTGGTTAATGGCTTTTTATTAAGGCTAATGGAAATAGAATGTAAATTCTCACACATAAAATTAAGGCTATAATAAAAACCAAATTACTTAGAAAATACAAGAATACAGGGCCATATGATATTCACCTTTCACAGAGGTAGAAGTGTTAACCAAAGGCTAAGCTTAGTCTAATAAAAAGTATAAAAAAATTTGAGATTTACAACAATGTTTAATGCTTATAGTTAAAGAAAATCCTTATTTGAGGAAAATAATATTCATTAGACTTTAAACTTACAAAAATCAATGATATTCTACATTGTTCCTAAAGGACAAAGTTAGAAATTATATAAAAGAAGAATTTAATTACTTAAGAACACCATCATCCCAGAGTCCAACAAGCCCCAGAATGCTTTTTTCTCCCCAAACCCAAAACTACTCTCCCCAACAGTTCAAGATTGTGAGACTTCTATTTTTGCCCAATTATTGTTACTGCAGATAACTAAATTTAATCTTAATCAAAGACTATGAATATCCTTTTAGTCTATATGAGAAAGCTGTGATGGTATTTTCACAGAGTAAGTATAATTATGTGTGTATCTGTATATCTCAATATTTATTTTCATATATATAAGTTTTATATGTATGTATTCACATACATGTATATATGCCCTTGGATTCATGTAGATATACAAAGAGGCAATTATTCTTTTTGCCTATCTTTTCTTCATATAGTTGACATATTTCCTTGTCTCCCAGGAGCCAGACCATCATACAACAAACATCTGATACTACCGATGACTGAAATATTTATTAAAGTAATTAGAAATTGAGATAGATAAAATAGACAGATCAAAGTATATATAATACATATTGAGAAAGATACACATATCTTTTCTTGTATAGCATGCAGAAATGGGATATATTTTTGTATTCCTCAGCTTCTGTCCTTTGCATGCATGCCTCTTCCACACTATATACCTTTTATTTACTCCTATAGGATGTCAATTATTGAAGAAAAAACATTATTTTGTTTATTTTTTTTATTCTTTACAGAGTTAGATGCATAATGCTTTGGTCACTTTTTATTTTTTTTAATTAATTTATTTAATTAATTTAGAATATTTTTCCATGGTTACAAGATTCATGTTCTTTCCCTGCCCTCCCCTGACCCCCTCCCATAGCCAACATGCAATTCCACTGGGTTTTACATGTGTCATTGATCAAGATCTATTTCCATATTATGGATATTTGTACTAGGGTGATTGTTTAGAGTCTATATCCCATATCATATCCCCATTGAACCATGTGATCAAGAAATTGCTTTTCTTCTGTGTTTCTACTCCCACAGTTCTTCCTCTGGATGTAGATAGAATTCTTTCTCATGTCTCTAAGAATTGTCCTGGATCAATGCATTGCCACTAATGAAGTCCATTACATTTTATTATGCCACAGTGTATCAGTCTCTGTGTACAATGTTTTCCTGGTTCTGCTCCTTTCGTTCTGCTTCAATTCCTGGAGGTTGTTCCAGTTATTTGCTCACTTTTTTGAAGAGGACTAGACTTGGGATTGCATTGTAACAGTCAGGAAAATATATCTCCTAATGAAGATTGGCACTTGCTCTGAAAATTTAGAGTCTTATAGTTACCTGTGAGGCTCTGAAAAAGTTGAATGATTCAAACAGGATGTGGTAGAAAGGGCTGTTGCTATTTGTCTTTGTCCTTTTTTTTTCTTTTGAAGAATACCACCTGCATGTATCTGGGCTAGTCTGATATTTCTTTAAGGGGACATGGAGGAGCACATTCTTGAAATTATCATTGACTTGGCTTCCTTAAAACCAGACGTCTAAAAGTCCCATATACATAGAAATAAACATTAACATACACACATAATTAAATTTATTCTGTGTAAATATCAGAGCATTCTCATATAGAATACAAGGAGATTTGTTGTCTTCAATTAATATAAAATTTATATGCATTAACAATAAGTAGGAAAAAATAGAAGAGGAATTCATACAACTGAACTGTTTTGGGAGGGTAATTTGGGGGCTTGGGATAACAAAAAAGAAGTTTTGTTTCATAACTTTTAGCAGAATACCCATTGCCATTGCAAGAACTTTTCTCATCTGGCTTGGATGGTTTTCATGATGAATAAGGAGGCAGAATACAGTAGCTATTTTACCTAAGCTCTTATTTGTTTTAAATTTAGAGTTTTATCCTTTTTATCCTTTGTTATTTATTGAAGTCATTTTTATCTCATTTTATAGCTCATGAGTGTCAAATTGTATTCTAACTTGAAGCCTGGATTAATGGTATGAAAAGTTAGTCCTGACCCAGAACACAAGGTTATATAACCAGTGCTAGTCAGAGGCAGGACTTGATCCTGGGTTTTGCTGACGGGGTCCCAGTGTTTACTGTACCACAACTGCCACTCAGTTTCAGACCATAGGCACTTAATGCATGATATTGAATTGAATATGATGTGCATTGAGTAGAAAAAATATAGTAATAATTTTCTAAAAGTAGGACCATTTGCAAAGTATTTCAAAGGACGTTTTACATCCAGGGTCACAAAGGGATTTGCTGACATTGTATATAATCAATTTCTCCTTTACTCCAAAGCCCCCATCTCTTTCAGGAATTTAAGTCTTTTAGACTCATTTTCTCTCCTATTCACAGTCACTGAATCTTGAACTTGTAAAGACTCTTAGAGGCCACATAATTTCACTTATTTAATGTGTAAGATTCCTTCCAGTTCTATGAACTCTTATTCTAAGCTTTCTCCCTTTCTTTCATTTTACTTCCTATATTTCTTATCGTCTCCATTTTTTTCTGTTACCATTTTGTATTTTAGATTAAAAGATTCTCTTGCTGAATGTGGTCTGGATGGTAGAACTACTAAAAGTTATATCATTAGTAGTATCAAGTTGAAAAAAGTAGTCATAACTCTCAGAACACGTCTTAAATCAGGAGAGGGACAATGATCACAGTCACCACACAGAGCCAACCACTCTGAGATAAGCACTCTCGTGGGAGCGATGCTAATAAGGGTAATTTCCCCTGAACTGTGTAGTACTGAGGGTTCTAGTTATACCTTAGAGCATACCTGAGAGGAAGGACCACTCACTGATTACTTAAAGGCTTGGGAAAGAGGATGTAGCCAGAGGCTAGAGTACTTGGGAGCAACCTAGATACAGTAGAAGAAGCTAAGAAGACAAACAGGGGAATCAGGTTTGATTATATCTGCTAATCCTATTAAGGGTGTCTGGGTTTCTTATTCAGTCTGGGACCAGCATCAGTCTGAAGTTTTTCTTAAAGATAGGCTATATAAACCAGTATGAAGGCAAGGTTGATCATTCCTCCTAATTTGCTAACACACTAATTAATAATGTAGTATGCAGATAAATTTAAATCTATTTCAAATTACTTGTTTCCCATTACACAGATTTATCGATTCCGAGTACAAAAAATAATGCATGACATTCTACTTTCCATTTTAACCATATTAAAAAAGTGCATGTTCAATTACAAAAAGCAAAAGTGAATCTAATGCAATAATGGTTATTCTTAGTCTAAGTGAAATTATTCCTATTTGTTTGTTATTTGAAGAATTTGTTAATAAATCATAGCAGTGAGTAACAAGAGAAAACATTACCCTAAATTTCAAGATACACAATGCTTATTTCAGCAACTTTTTTTAAGTTGTTGTTATTTTAGCTATAATAGAAATGTTCACTAGAGAGATACAATCTCTTGGAGGAAAGTCAGGAGTACAATAATACTTGGAACTTCAAAATTAAATTAATATCTTGACAATCCATCTGTTTTCTTTTGATTACTCTGTGAATATGTGTTTTAAACTGCTGAACTATGAGATTTGAAGCACTCAGGCAGAACAGAGCATGACAACAGTAAGGGTAGATGATTTCATGAAGAATTTGCTAGACTTGACTAGTCTGTTCTAGTATCTTACTGTGCTCAAGGTTCATTGTGAAGCATGACATGCTTCACTTATCTACTATTACATTTGCTAGCCTGTTATAAACCAACAGATAAAATAGACATGAATGTAGGGAAAAGTCTGCTAGAATGAGAAATTCACATTTCTCAGGCTTTCCTGTGCTTAAGCAAAGGCATAATAAATACCTGAATCATGCCTGGCCTCAGATACTTCCTACCTGTGTGACTCTAGGCTAATTACTTCACTTCACCCTGCTTCAGCTTTCTCAACTGTAGAATGAGGATGATAATAGCAACTATCTCCAGGGTAGCTACATGGTACCCACTGTACTAAAGGTCAAAAAGACATATCCCTGAGTTCAAATCTGGTCTCAGATACTTGATAGCTTTGTGACTCTGGGCAAGTCACTTGACTCTGTTTCTCTCACCTCATCTATAAAATGAGCTGGAGAAGGAAATAACAAACCACTGCCGTATCTTTCCAAGAAACCCCAAATGGGTACACAGAGTCAAAAAGAACTGAAATGACTGAATATATCCAAGAGGGATTGTGAGGATAAAATGAGACAATGTAAAGCACTTACAGTAACTAGCACTTAGTATGTGCTTAATAATCACTAGCTTTATTGCTATTGTTGTTTGAATTATTATAATATTAATAATTATTATTGCTATTATTATTCTACTTTATGATAACATACTTTAATATTCCAATATGTCTTTGGTCACTTTGATGTCAGTTCTCTCTCTAAGGGAGCAGAAAGCATCCACTACATATCTTTTTATGAATCTTACATTATTCTTGGTCATTTCCTACAATAAGACCTCACATGTGGCCTACCCAGAATGGTAGGTCATTTAATATTTCATGAGTACCAATGCCACATGAAAGCCAGCATCTGTTATCCCTTGCTCTAACCACATGCCTGGATCATCTCCCTTTCCAGTCATTCATTTCTTTGATAATGACTTTTATCCGCTTCTACTGGGAGACGTTTTATTGGTGAATTAACTGTATACCCACTACCCATCTCTTTGTTGTCCTTTGGGTAAGGATGGGCATAAGGACTAGATTGGTGAGTTCACTGATAAAGCAAACTCCTCAATAAAGAATATCCCTCTATCAATATAAGTCAACACTTTCTCTGTAATTCACAGAACTAGAGATTTTTCTTGAGCACTGAGAAGTAACTTGCTTTGGATCACCCAGTCAGAATGTGTCAAAGGCAGGAGGCAAACCCAGTAAATATCTCTATATGTATTTCATTAGGATCAGAAAAGAAATATATAAAATAAATATATAAATAAAAATATAATTATATACACATATATATTTTAGCTACCCCTAATGAAATTATGTCTTTAAGTCCTTTGAAGAAAGAATTACGCTTTAAACTCCTAAAAAATTTTAAACCCTCCCCCAATCACCATAGTCAGCCTCTAGCACACTGCTGAGCCTACAAGAGACTCTCAATAAATTATTCTTTAATTGAATAGAATGGAATTGACTTCCTCTAGTCTTGCAGTGACCATTAAAATACTCCTTGAGAGCCGCTGGACTGCTTCTAAAGTGCCAGAGGAAAATGGCCTTGACAATAACAAGACAGGCAGAAAATTCTCCCTCTCAATGGGAGTAATTCACTCTCAATTTCAGTTTGTAGGGGAGACTCCAGTGGTATTTAGAGAACAGGTTTTCTCTTTTCTATAATTGCAAGAATTCATTGTCTACTCACTTTGTAGATGAAGTGACTAAGGCCTTTTCTGCTCTTTTACAATGAGATCATACTGTTCTGGCTAAAATTTCCATGTTGTGAATTCAGTTTTTCACCTACTATAAAAGGACCTACTGTATATGTATAGAGCACTGTGTCAGGTGTTAGATGCTGCCATACCAAGCTTAGGAAACAGATATTTTGGCCAGAAATTTTATTCTTTGGTATGGAATGTTACCAAATGAAAAATTAAAAGAAAAAGAAAGTGAAAAAGCCTAGTAGATAGAATCAGACTTATAGTTACATACCTTTGATGTCAAATCCGTGCTCTAGCTTATAGACTGAGTATGTGAATTGGAGCAAGGCACTCAGCTTTTCATTGTTCCTAGATTTCAGCTCTCTATTAGCCTTAAACTTAAGATTATAGGTTTATCAGTGTTGATAGAAGACATTGTCTCATTAGAAATTTCCTAACTTACACAAATGAAAAATGAAAATGGGCAAAATAAAAATAATAACAATTCATTGTAGTATTTCCTTGGGCTCAATCCAACATTTACTGGCATCTCCAGAGAAATAGCTGCTACCATCTGGCTCTTAAAGGTACCACTATCCTCTTAACACTATAACTTATAGGTCTTCAAAATTGAGCTTACTCTCAATATTCAGCAGTTAAGACAGTTGTTTTTTTTTTTATCAAAGGCTTTTATTTACACAATATAAGAAGAACAGAAGTTCCTTGGCCTTTTCCACATTCTCCCCAAAATCCTGGGATCCACTATTCCACCAATAAAAAAGTCTTTTGGAATAATGAACTGGAGGAATTCCATGCAAACTAGAACAACCTCTAGGAATTGAAGCAGAGCAAAAGGAGCAGAACCAGGAGAACACTGTACACACAGACTGATGCACTGTGGCACAATTGAATGTAATGGGTTTCTCTACTAGCAGCAATGTAATGATCCATGACAGTTCTGAGGCACTCATAAGAAAGAATACTATCCACATCCAGAGAAACAGAAGAAAAGCAACTGCTCAATCACATGAGTCTATGGGGATATGATAGGGGATGTAGACTCTAAATGATCACCCTAATGTAATTATTAATAATATGGAAATAGATCTTGATCAATGATACTTGTAAAACCAAGTGGAATTGTGCCGTAGCTAAAGGAGAGGGTGGGAGGAGGGGAGGGAAAGTACATGAATTTTGTAACCATGGAAAAATATTCTAAATCAATTAAATAAAATTTTCCAAATTAAAAAAAAAAGAAAAAGTCTTTTTGGGGAAGAGTAGTAGTGAAGCATATATGTAGGGAATATATATGACCAAGGAATCTCACAGTCCTACAAATATTTTATTATTTGTCTTTAGAAGGTCCTCATGATATTCACTCCAAAGCATGGTGTCAGTAATGAAGAAAGATACTCTGCTGTGTGGTTGTACTAATCAGAACATGTTGAGATAGATGGCTCAAGTTGTTACTGTGGCTCTTGTTCTATACAGGTTGTTGAGCTACCAGCTTGTTGCCATACCAGGATGGGGAGGTCACTGTGCCCTCAAAAAGGTGCTGTCAGATTAGGTTGTCAGGTCACTTAGTTACTGGGCTATGGTTACTTGAGATGCACCAGGTTATTTGCTTAGTCATTGATTTTTTTATGTTCTGGTATTTCTGGAAGATAGTTTGATATACTGGATTTTCTGGACCTGCTGTTGGATGGAGAACTGCTGTTTTTAGCAACTTCTGCCTCCAACTCAATTGTATATTACTGTCTCTTCAGCAGAATAATACTAAATTCTTTCAATAAAGGCAATAGCCCTTAGCCTAAAGTTTGTAGAAATCTTTTATTCACTCAGTTCTAAGAGTTGTTTCTTCTAAGTGAGAAGTTGAAGATCATGCCTCTCTAATTCAACAATTCTTTCTGGTTCAGATCAAGATCCTTCCATGAGGAACTTTAACTTTCCTTATGATGATTAGCTAATTGCACTTGGCAGATTCCTTTTTGAGATTTTTTGGAGATGAATTTCTGGGAACCAAGGTGCCCAGTTCCCTCAGAGTAAGTTCAGTCTGCTGGTATTTTCAGAAACAGTTGAGTCTTTTCAAGCTTGTAACCATTTCTTAAGTATGAAGTGCTAGCTGAAAAAGAATTCCCCTTACATTTCAGTGCCTGTACCACCAACCCTTCCAACCTCTCCTCACCATCTTCTGGCCTTTAGTTTTGCTGTCTAAAAGCATATATCCTTACAAAATAATAAAGTCCCACAGCAAACTCTCACACCAATACACAGACTCTTTGGGGGAAAGAGTGATACTTAGACACACATGTAGGGGACACAGATGATCAAAGAATCTCCCAGCTCTGGAAATGTAAAGTTGGAAAGGTCATTAGTAATTGGGACAATCAGTGAATATTTACTTGATAATTGCATCTTAGATGCTATGCACATTTAGAGTGGGAAGTGAGAACTAGGATGACCTACCAAGAGTCCACTGTAGTAGGAGGATGAGGGTATGGCAATGAAGGTCTATATGAGAGTGGTGTTTATTGAAGTCTAACTATGCTAGGATAGATTAACATTCAGATTGTTATCCTTATGCTAAAGCCAAGTATTTTAGGTGTCTGTGCTTACTTCTTTACCAACTCTTTCAAACAGGGAAAGGGCAGATTAAAAGTACTAGGTGATCAGAATAGTCCCATTGGAGGCATTTTGTTTCAATGGCAAGAATAACAATATTAATTATTCACATTTATCCATTACTTTCTTTTTTTTTAAATATATTTTATTTTATCATTTCCAAGCATTATTCGTTAAAGACATAGATCATTTTCTTTTCCTCCCCCCCCCACCCCCCATAGCCGACGCGTAAGTCCACTGGGCATTAGATGTTTTCTTGATTTGAACCCATTGCTTTGTTGATAGTATTTGCATTAGAGTGTTCATTTAGAGTCTATCCTCTGTCATGTCCCCTCAACCTCTGTATTCAGGCAGTTGCTTTTTCTCGGTGTTTCCACTCCCATAGTTTATCCTTTGCTTATGAATGGTGTTTTCTTCCTCCTGGATCCCTGTAAGTTGTTCAGGGACATTACACCGCCACTAATGGAGAAGTCCATTACATTCGATTATACCACAGTGTATTAGTCTCTGTGTACAATGTTCTCCTGGTTCTGCTCCTCTCGCTCTGCATCACTTCCTGGAGGTTGTTCCAGTCTCCATGGAACTTCTCCACTTTATTATTCCTTTTAGCACAATAGTACTCCATCACCAACATATACCACAGTTTGTTCAGCCATTCCCCAATTGATGGGCATCCCCTCATTTTCCAGTTTTGGGCCACCACAAAGAGCGCAGCTATGAATATTTTTGTACAAGTCTTTGTGTCCATTATCTCTTTGGGGTACAGACCCAGCAGTGCTATGGCTGGGTCAAAGGGTAGATATTCTTTTAGCACCCTTTGGGCATAGTTCCAAATTGCCCTCCAGAATGGTTGGATCAGTTCACAGCTCCACCAGCAATGAATTAATGTCCCTATTTTGCCACACACCCTCCAGCATTCATTACTTTCCTTTGCTGTTATGTTAGCCAATCTGCTAGGTGTGAGGTGATACCTCAGAGTTGTTTTGATTTGCATCTCTCTGATTATAAGAGATGTAGAACACTTCTTCATGTGCTTGTTAATAGTTTTGATTTCTTTATCTGAGAACTGCCTATCCATTTCCCTTGCCCATTTATCAATTGGAGAATGGCTTGATTTTTTGTACAATTGATTTAGCTCATTATAAATATGAGTAATTAAACCTTTGTCAGAGGTTTCTATGAAGATTTTTTCCCAATTTGTTGTTTCCCTTCTGATTTTAGTTATATTGGTTTTGTTTGTACAAAAGCTTTTTAGTTTGATGTAGTCAAAATTATTTATTTTACATTTTGTGATTCTTTCTATATCTTGCTTGGTTTTAAAGCCTTTCCCCTCCCAAAGGTCTGACATGTATACTATTCTGTGTTTACCCAATTTACTTATGGTTTCCTTCTTTATGTTTAAGTCACTCACCCATGTTGAATTTATCTTGGTGTAGGGTGTGAGGTGTTGATCTATTCCTAGTCTCTCCCACACTGTCTTCCAATTTTCCCAGCAGTTTTTATCGAATAGTGGATTTTTGTCCCAAAAGCTGGGATCTTTGGGTTTATCGTATACTGTCTTGCTGAGGTCGTTTTCCCCCAGTCTATTCCACTGATCTTCCTTTCTGTTTCTTAGCCAGTACCAAATTGTTTTGATGACTGCTGCTTTGTAATATAGTTTTAGGTCAGGGACTGCAAGGCCCCCATCATATGTGTTTTTTTTCATTATTTCCCTGGATATCCTTGATCTTTTGTTCTTCCAAATGAACTTTGTTATGGTTTTTTCTAAATCAGTGAAGAAGTATTTTGGTAGTTCAATGGGTATGGCACTAAATAGATAAATAAGTTTGGGTAGGATGGTCATTTTTATTATATTGGCTCGTCCTATCCATGAGCAGTTAATGTTTTTCCATTTGTTCAAGTCTAGTTTTAGTTGTGTGGCGAGTGTTTTGTAGTTGTGTTCATATAGTTCCTGTGTTTGTCTTGGGAGGTAGATTCCTAGGTATTTTATTTTGTCTAAGGTGATTTTGAATGGGATTTCTCTTTCTAGTTCTTGCTGCTGAGCTGTGTTGGAGATATATAGAAAAGCTGATGATTTATGTGGGTTTATTTTGTATCCTGCAACTTTGCTAAAGTTGTTGATTATTTCAATTAGCTTTTTGGTTGAATCTCTAGGATTCTTTAAGTAGACCATCAGGTCATCCGCAAAGAGTGATAACTTGGTCTCCTCCTTGCCTATTTTGATGCCTTCAATTCCTTTATCTTCTCTAATTGCTACTGCTAGTGTTTCTAGTACAATGTCAAATAGTAGAGGTGATAATGGGCATCCTTGTTTCACTCCTGATCTTATTGGGAATGCATCTAGTTTATCCCCATTGCAGATGATATTAGCTGTTGGTTTTAGATATATACTGTTTATCATTTTTAGGAATGACCCTTCTATTCTGTTACAAGGGAATCACTTTAAAAGACTGATATATATTAATTTAAGGTCGCCAAGGAATCAGCTATGTAATTCCTAAATGAAAAACTCAAGTCAGCCGTCAGCCTTTTTTGGAGTTTAATTACAATAGGAGCAAGAAAGGAATTAGAGATATATAGAGAGAGAGAAAAGGGGAGAGAAGGGAATAGGGCTTAAATACCCCTTCTGTTTAGGCTGGGCCAAAAGGCCCAAGCCCTTAGATAGCTGGGGCAAAGAAAAGAGATCAGTCCCTTTCACTCACGTGTCCAAAATGGAGAAACAGTCTCAGAGGCCCCCACCTTCAGCTTCCTTCAGAGCAAGCTTCCTCAGAGCCCAGGAACCACACCGACCAAAAAACTCAATCCTCCCCCCGAGTCTCCAGACCCTCCTATCTTTAAGGACACCATCCAAGTTGCCTCCCCTCAGTCCTCACATCTACCAATCAATCTTCATCAATTTCCCTGTCAATGGAGGCTCTCGCTTAACCCAGGACCGCCCAGAGGTTTCTGGCTTTTGCACATGTCTGTTGAAGGTCATATTTTTCAAATGATTAAATCTTTACTCCTTTGTTCCAGCCCTTTCTAAATCCTGTTAACTTGAGTATGGTAGAGATTGGAATAATTAAATTTTGATCTAGGCTGCAGCCCTTACTCAATCTTATTAGGACTGAATAGGGTGGAGTATCTCCATTGTATCAATTCTGAAATCAATCAAGACTCAAAGAAATTCCTGTTCTATGCTCAAGCATAGGTCAAAGTCCTTTCCATTGTTCAGCAAAGGGTTTCTGTCCTAAAGTAATCTTAAGAAGGGAAGAGAAGGAACCTCCCATGCCAATGGAGTTCCCATTCCAATAGACTATCAGTAAGAAATTTTCCAAGTATGAAATATCCCAATGGTGAAATTTTCAACAATTATAAGTCTAAGGAAATTTGAGGTTTACAATCCCCCCTGATGATCATTGGGAGACTAGTCTCCCCATTGATCATTTAACATAATCATTTTGTAGTTCTAAATTCACTTCTAACTAAAGATATACACAATATTCAATTTTCTAAGAGAAATTAGAATAGTGAGAGAGGAAATAGAAAAGAAAAGAAAGCAAAACCAATGTTTGCTAGGCGCATTGACAGAAAGCCAAATTAGGGGCAGTCCCTTTTGGCATAAATGTTACAATAAATGTTCAATCAAAAGTTCAGTCCAATCAATCACATCCAAAGTTCATTCTTGATCTTCTTGATGAAGTGTAGGTTTTTGGCATCTTTCTGCAACAGTTCATTCTCTGGATATAAAAGATTCAAGCTTTTTCTTGAAGATCTTTTCTCGAACAAAATCAAAATCTTTAAAATTTTTTATAACAGTAAAATCTTAAACAAAAGTCTTGGATTTTTTTATAAAAATAAAATCTCAAACAAAAAAAATTCAAAAATTCTTAGATTTTAAATTAAAATACAATCCCCCCTGAAGTATTAAAAAAAATTATCAAGTTTAGCTCAGAATGCAATGTTCAGTTATGGGGGTGTATGTGTCAATTATCAAAAGAATAGAAAAATAATCAAAAACATAAGAAAAATTCAAAATAGACCTTGTATAGGTCCAGTTTAAAGTAGTTTCTATCCCACAAGTATGTAGGACAGAATGCAGTAATATTTCACTTAGCCATTTGTAGCCAAGACTACAGGAAGTTGCCATAATATAAGAAGAAAAGAATTAGAATTCTATTTTGATGGGGAAATGTCATTCCCTTGTCTGATTTTTTTTTCCTTCAGAGATATAGGGAGCCAGCATGATAGTCAAGCTTTGTACTTGTTTGAGTACTTCGAAAGGAGTGTAGATACAAGGAAGTCCTACGACTTTAACATAAGTTAAGCGTCGCAACCTCGAGTCTCACTTTAATATTTCTTGTGTGCTCTATTGGCACTATTCAGGTTTAGTCTGTGCTCCTTGTTTTTATCCCTTTTCCTGGAATCAGACACAAACATTAATCACAGTCCTATAATATTTTATCAATAAATGGCAGGTTCCCATAGTTTAAAGCTTTTAGGCATATATTGATATTATAGCAAGAGTATATATATTAACTTGTATTACTGCAGGGAAAAATATTAATATTAATTATGTGTACCTTCAGTACAAAAAATGAGAAAAAAAATCAAATATTCTGATAAAAAATAAAAGAAAAGAAATAAGAAAAAATAAGAAAAAAATCAGTAATTCAATATATTCTTGAAAAAAAACATCCATTTGTCTATGGATTATTATCTCCAATTCATATGATAAGATAGAGTCACAATTCATATGATAAGATAGAGTCAATCAGTCTCAGCAGAAGATGCTTTCTTCACATGTGAGCAGTGAATCCAAGAGTCTCTTTCTCCAATCTTTATAGATGTTGGAGTAGTTAATAATATTTGGAATGGTCCTTCCCATGAAGGTTCAGTTGCTCCAGTTCGCTTGAAATTCTTGATATAAACTTTATCTCCTGGGTTCAGGTCATGCAGAGAAAAGTCTAATGGTCCAGCTTGTACTGCAGCTCCAGATTCATGAAGTTCACGTAGTTTGTGCTGTAACTCCTGTATATAGGAAGCAATAGTAATATCTCCCCCTAATAGCGATGTATAAGCCGGGGAGAAAGGCTTAGCCTGTATAGGCGGATGTCCAAAAAGCATCTCAAATGGTGAAATATGTAAGTCTCCTCTAGGCCTGCTTCTAAGATAAAATAGGGCCAGAGGGAGAATTTCAGGCCATTTTAAATGGGTCTCAGTGCATAATTTGCCAATCATAGTCTTAAGTTCTTTATTCATCTTTCCTACTATTTGGAGAGGAGAAAAAAAAACTGAAAAAGGTTAATTAATATCAACAAAATCAATACAATCTAAGAAGAATCATCTTTATTATACTGGGAAGTTCCCTGGGCACCCTCCTGAAGGGCACTTCTCTGAGGATCATTAGCACCTCGAGTAATTTTTGGACGAGCTCCATTTCTCATATATTGTTGAGTATTATCATTAAAATTTTCTTCAATTTGAGCATTGTCATTAAATTCCCAATTCCTATTTCTATAATTCTGGTTTCTAAAGTTCTTATTTCTATATTCATTATAGTTATTTCCATAGTCATTATTATAATTTCTAGAATTCTGGTTTCTATAACCATTATCATAATTTCTATAGTTATTATTTCTAAAACCATTATTAAACTGTGTATTCCTTCCAAACATCTTAAGAAAGGTTCTACATTCCATCATTTTGTGGCCCTTCTTCTCACAGAAGTGGCAAGTAATGGATTGATAATTGGATTTCTGGAGAGGGGCAATTGTCGTTGGTTCATTATCATGCCCACTTTCTAATTTAGTTATCCTATCTATTACACATCTCATTTTTTTCTTCATTTCCTCCATGTCATCATTATTCTCTTTCTCCTTTTCTTCGTTTCCCTTAAAAACATATATAGCTGTTTTTCGCAATTCTTCAAGGTCCATATCTGACCATCTTGGGCATTGTGTTTTAAAATAATTTTTAATTACTTTGCAAGAATTATTTACAAAGATTCTTCTAACTTGTCTTAAACTATTCTCTTTAGTTAAGTCCCAATCTAAGTATCTGTCCCCAAACTCGATAATTCTGTCCATAAATCTGGAGGGTGTTTCGTTTTCCTTTTGCTTAATTTTTTCCAGTTCCATCCACTTATCTGTACTGTCCGCATGTTCCTTCATGGCCGTGAGGATGGCCTCTCTACAACGGTATAGTTGTAGATAGTCCTCAGGATTATTATAGTCCCATTCGGGATCCTGAGATGGCCAATGTGCTGCATTACGCCCCCGGGTTTTGTTGACATGAGCAATTATTTTATTTTTTTCACGTTCACTTAAAAAAGCCTGTAGTAAGCTCTCAACGTCCTTGTAAGACGGATTATATTGAAAAAATATGTCTCCCATCTTTTTTGTTACTAGAAAAGGATCTTGTTCATATGTGGGGATATTTCGTGTAAATTCATTTATTTCTTGGGGAGTAAACGGTATCCTATGTCTTAAAGTCACCACATCCCCATTTCGTCCTATTTCAGGTACTTCTCTTAGAGGAAACAGGCCTCTAGTTGAATTTTGCACCTGTGGGTCAGTTTGACAAGGACAGGTTTCTCTAGGAGGACAAGATCTCCCTTGCATTGGAATTTGGTTTTCTGTAGGAGAAGGAACATGAGAAGCTGGGATTGCAGGGGAAGGGTTTTGGGGATTAAATTCAGACAAGATTTGCACTGCACGAGAGAAGCAGTCTGTTAACTGGGCTATAGGGAAGGTGTTTTCCATCTCTATTTCAGGGAAGGAAATTTCCTCATTCAAAGGTTCAGAAACAGGTCTGTTTCTGGTAGAGTGGGTGTTTGCCCATTGATCCTGTAAGAAACATTTTAGATCTTCTAATTGGGCTTGCATTTTTTCCTCAATTTTTCCTATTTTATCTTCCATATCTCCCATTTTATCCTCAATATTTCCTATTTTATTCTCAATATTTCCTATTTTATCCTCAAGTTTTTCTATTTTATTCTCAATATTTCCTATTTTATCCTCAATTTTTTCTATTGTATCCTCAATTTTTTCTATTGTATCCTCAATTTTTTCTATTTTATCCTCAATATTTTCTATTTTATCCTCAATATTTTCTATTTTATCCTCATTTTTTTCTATTTTATCCTCAACATTTTCTATTTTATCCTCAATATTTTCTATTTTATCCTCATTTTGTTTTATTTTATCCTCATTTTGTTTTATTTTATCCTCATTTTGTTTTATTTTATCCTCATTTTGTTTTATTTTATCCTCAATATTTTTATTTTTTCATCTCTAAATATAGTATTGAGGAGTACAAAAATGACAGTACCTATTAATATAAAAATTTGGAGGTATCCTTCATTCCTCAATGCCCCTACTTCTTCAGCTGCCATATAATTGTCAAAGAATGTAGTACTCATTTTTATATGTATATTTTGTAATTTCACAAAACACGTGGGGAGCAGGGCAAAGCAACAAACTTTCCACAGGGTTTTTTTTTTTTTAATCCAGGAAGTTGTTCCTTAAGGGAAAGGATATTTAGAAACAGTTCTTCCAGCCAGGACTTTAGAGTCCTGTTGCTGAGATTTAAAAACAGCTGTTTTCTGTCTATCAGAGTCACACAGCTGGGAAGTATCTGAGGTCCGATTTGAACCCAGGACCTTCTGCCTCTAGGGCTGGCTCTCAATCCGCTGAGCTACCCAGCTGTCCCTTAAGATTAAAGGGAAGAAAAAAAAAACTACTGATTCCAATTTAACTTAAGGAGAAAAGAGAAAAAGTTTTTTATACTCACGTGTTCTAGCAGCTGTGTCTTTAAGCCAAGTTTTTTTTTTTTAAAAAAAAGGACTAAGTGGTGAAACAGTATAGTAAAAAGGCAAGGAAAAAGTTTTATTGAGAGGATTCTTTAGACTCCCGTGTGGTCAGCCACAATGTTACAAGGGAATCACTTTAAAAGACTGATATATATTAATTTAAGGTCGCCAAGGAATCAGCTATGTAATTCCTAAATGAAAAACTCAAGTCAGCCGTCAGCCTTTTTTGGAGTTTAATTACAATAGGAGCAAGAAAGGAATTAGAGATATATAGAGAGAGAGAAAAGGGGAGAGAAGGGAATAGGGCTTAAATACCCCTTCTGTTTAGGCTGGGCCAAAAGGCCCAAGCCCTTAGATAGCTGGGGCAAAGAAAAGAGATCAGTCCCTTTCACTCACGTGTCCAAAATGGAGAAACAGTCTCAGAGGCCCCAACCTTCAGCTTCCTTCAGAGCAAGCTTCCTCAGAGCCCAGGAACCACACCGACCAAAAAACTCAATCCTCCCCCCGAGTCTCCAGACCCTCCTATCTTTAAGGACACCATCCAAGTTGCCTCCCCTCAGTCCTCACATCTACCAATCAATCTTCATCAATTTCCCTGTCAATGGAGGCTCTCGCTTAACCGAGGACCGCCCAGAGGTTTCTGGCTTTTGCACATGTCTGTTGAAGGTCATATTTTTCAAATGATTAAATCTTTACTCCTTTGTTCCAGCCCTTTCTAAATCCTGTTAACTTGAGTATGGTAGAGATTGGAATAATTAAATTTTGATCTAGGCTGCAGCCCTTACTCAATCTTATTAGGACTGAATAGGGTGGAGTATCTCCATTGTATCAATTCTAAAATCAATCAAGACTCAAAGAAATTCCTGTTCTATGCTCAAGCATAGGTCAAAGTCCTTTCCATTGTTCAGCAAAGGGTTTCTGTCCTAAAGTAATCTTAAGAAGGGAAGAGAAGGAACCTCCCATGCCAATGGAGTTCCCATTCCAATAGACTATCAGTAATAAATTTTCCAAGTATGAAATATCCCAATGGTGAAATTTTCAACAATTATAAGTCTAAGGAAATTTGAGGTTTACAATTCCTATGCTTTCTAGTGTTTTTAATAGGAATGGGTGTTGTATTTTATCAAAGGCTTTTTCTGCATCTATTGAAATAATCATGTGATTCTTGCTAGTTTGCTTGTTGATGTGGTCAATTATGTGGATGGTTTTCCTAATGTTGAACCAGCCCTGCATCCCTGGTATGAATCCTACTTGATCATGGTGAATGATCCTTCTGATCACTTGCTGGAGTCTTTTTGCTAGTATCCTATTTAAGATTTTTGCATCTATATTCATTAGGGAGATTGGCCTATAGTTTTCTTTCTCTGTTTTTGACCTGCCTGGTTTTGGAATCAGTACCATGTTTGTGTCGTAAAAGGAGTTTGGTAGAACTCCCTCTTTGCTTATTATGTCAAATAGTTTGTATAGTATTGGGATTAACTGTTCTCTGAATGTTTGATAGAATTCACAGGTGAATCCATCAGGCCCTGGGGACTTTTTCTTAGGAAGTTCTTTGATGGCTTGTTGGATTTCAATTTCTGATATGGGATTATTTAGGAATTCTATTTCCTCTTCTGTTAGTCTAGGCAGTTTGTATTTTTGTATATATTCATCCATTTCTCCTAAATTGGTGTATTTATTGCCATATAATTGGGCAAAGTAATTTCTAATGATTGCCTTAATTTCCTCCTCATTGGAGGTGCTGTCCCCCTTTTCATCTTTAATGCTGTGAATTTGCTTTTCTTCCTTCCTTTTTTTAACTAGATTGACCAGTACCTTGTCTATTGTGTTTGTTTTTTCAAAGTACCAGCTTCTTGTCTCATTTATTAAATCAATAGTTCTATCACTTTCGATTTTATTAATTTCTCCCTTAATTTTTAGGATTTCTAATTTGGTTTTCTGCTGGGGGTTTTTAATTTGATCGCTTTCCAGTTTTTTCATTTGCATTTCCAATTGATTGATCTCTGCTCTCCCTTGTTTGTTAATATAAGCATTCAGGGATATGAATTTACCTCTGATTACCGCTTTGGCTGCATCCCAAAAGGTTTGAAAGGATGTTTCGCCATTGTCATTTTCCTCGATGAAATTATTAATTGTTTCTATGATTTCTTCTTTAACTAAACGGTTTTGGAGTATCATATTGTTTAATTTCCAATTGGTTTTAGATTTGGTTTTCCATGTACCATTACTAATCATTATTTTTATTGCCTTGTGATCTGAGAAGGCTGCATTCATTATTTCTGCTTTTCTGCATTTGTGTGCTATGTTTCTGTGACCTAATGTATGGTCAATTTTTGTGAATGTGCCATGTGGTGCTGAGAAGAAGGTGTATTCCTTTTTATCCCTATTTATTTTTCTCCATATGTCTATTAATTCTAATTTTTCTAAGATTTCATTCACTTCTTTTACCTCTTTCTTATTTATCTTTTGATTTGATTTATCTAAATTTGATAATGGTTGGTTTAAGTCTCCCACTAATATGGTTTTACTGTCTATTTCTTCCTTCAATTCTCCTAGTTTCTCCATTAGAAATTTGGGTGCTATATTATTTGGTGCATACATGTTGATTAATGATATTTCCTCGTTGTCTAGAGTCCCTTTTAACAAAATATAATTACCTTCCCTATCCCTTTTGATCAGGTCTATTTTTGCATTGGCTTTATCAGATATCATGATTACCACTCCTGCCTTCTTTCTATCAGTTGAGGCCCAGAAGGTCTTTCTCCATCCTTTAATTCTGACCTTGTGGGTGTCAACCCGCCTCATGTGTGTTTCTTGAAGACAACATATGGTAGGGTTTTGGATTCTAATCCATTCTGCTATTCGTCTACGTTTTATGGGTGAGTTCATCCCATTCACGTTCAAAGTTATGATTGTCATTTGTGGACTCCCTGGCATTTTGATTGCCTTCCCTAATTCTAACCTTTTCTTCTTTGGCTCTACCTTTTAGTCCAGTGATTTACTTTGAAACAGTCCCCCTTGTCCCCTCTCTTGATGTTTCCCTTTTTAGTCCCGCCCTTTTTCTTCCCTCCCCCTTCCCCCTCTCTTTCCCTCCCTTTTTGTTCTCCCTCTCCCCCTCCCCCCCTTGGTTTTCCCTTCTCCTTACCCTTGTTGGGTAAGATAGAATTCAAGATCCCAATGGATCTGGATGTTTTTTCCCTCTCAGAGCTGATTTCCCTGAGATTGAGGTTTAAGTAACCCCCCCCCTCTCTTCTTCTCCTTCTTATAGGAGTTTTCTTCCCCTCCCCTTCCCATGTGAATCTTTGTGTGAGAATGATTATTCTATTTGGTCTTTCTTTACCCCCTATTTATACATTACATTTTCCCCACATGTTAGTATACATAGGTTGATATAAATGTAGTCCTTATAGAAGAGAGTTTGAGTAAAAGAAGAAGATAACATTTTCCCCTTTCCTTAATATTTACCTTTTCAGGTATTCCTTGCTCTTTGATTTTCGGTATCAAACTTTCCACAGAGCTCTGGTCTTTTCTTTGCAAAAAGTTGGAAGTCTTCTATTTTGTTGAATGCCCATACTTTCCCTTGGAAGTATATAGTCAGTTTTGCTGGGTAGCTGATTCTTGGTTGGAGACCCAGCTCTCTTGCCTTTCTGAAGATCATGTTCCATGCCTTACGATCATTCAGAGTAGAACTTGCAAGGTCTTGGGTGACCCTGATTGGCATTCCTTTATATCTAAATTGTCTTTTTCTGGCTTCCTGTAGGATTTTTTCTTTTGTTTGATAGCTTTGGAATTTGGCAATTACATTCCTGGGAGTTGTCTTTTGGGGGTTTAGTGTAGAAGGTGTTCTGTGAGCTCTGTCAGTGGCTGTATTGCCCCCTTGTTCTAGAATCTCTGGGCAATTTTCTTTGATTATATCTTGTATCACCATGTCCAGTTTGGTGTTTATTTCTGGCTTTTCTGGGAGTCCAATTATTCTTAAATTATCCCTTCTCCCCCTATTTTCCAGATCTATCACCTTGTCGGTGAGATATTTTATGTTCTCTTCTAATTTCTTGGTATTTTGGCTTTGCTTTATTGATTCTTGCTCTTTTACACGATCGTTGTCTTCCAGCTGCCTGATTCTGGCCTTTAAAGCCTGGTTTTCCTTTTCAGTTTCATCATACCGGTTTTGTAGATGCGTGAATTTCTTTTGCATTATTTCCAACTTTTCCTCCCAGAAGGCTTCCATCTTTTTGGTCATTTCTGATTCAAATTCTTCATAGGTTTGTGGAGAGTTTCCATTTCCTTTGGAAGGTTTTGGAGCATTTTCTTTTATATTATCTTCTGTCTGCTCTGTATTTTGTATTTTGGCTCCATAGAATGTGTCCAAAGTCGCCCCTTTCTTCTTATTTTTCTTGGTATTTTGGGGCTTCTGTGGTTCTGTGGAGTTTGCCATTTCTGAATGTGGAGGATTAGTTTTTCTTGTCTCTGTCTGGTGTTCAGAGGCTTTAGTCCTGGGCAGATGGTTCTATGAGCTTTCCCTGGGTTAAACTGAATATGCCTCACTGGAACTGGAATGGAAGGGTCGGACCACGAGGCCACACTCTCCCCCCCCCCACTCGCTTTCCGGAAGTTGCCTTCAGAATTGCTGGCCGTGAGGCTGTTTCGTTGGCCTGCGGGGGGATGGGCTGCAGCTAGCCCAAGCTCCGAGGGCGAGGACTTTCACTGAGACTTGGATAGCAGGATCCAGCCCGTGAGGCTGTCTTGCCCGCCCTGAGGGTTGCTGTTGTTTGACCAGCTCTCTGCAGCGGAAGCCCCAGGCAGTAACTTTCACCAGGACTGTAGAAGGCCCTGAGGGTTCTGCTCTCTGAGCCCAGCGGGGCTGCCGCTTCCGGGAGCCTTGGACTCTGCGCTCCTACCCCTGAGGTCCGAGGGATCTCGGGTTCTGGCTTTTAAGGGGAGCCATACCTTTTGATCCGGGTCCAGGTCCAGGAGGAGGGTTCCCAGGGTCTGTGCTGTTGATCGTTTTGAATTTCGGCGCCTTAGGAGCTTATCGTTTGAGATCGGTCGGGAAGGGTTTTCAGGAGATCTGAGCTTTAGCTTTCTCTAAGCCGCCATCTTAACCGGAAGCCCTATCCATTACTTTCAAGATTCAGGTACACTCATTATCTCATTGAATCTTCACTATAATCCTATTAGACAAATTCTTTCTCTTTTCCTTTTGTTGAGAATTATTTTTAATGGTGTAGGACATTCCTGAGAGGCAATTCCTTTCACAGATTTATATTGCTAACCATTTTGAAACAGTTTAAATGAATGAAATAAAACACATAAGGTTACAGAGGAAATTAGATATATTGAAAGTATTATGATTAAAATTCTTTGGAGACTCTACTTTAATTTGTAATTATTTATTAAATCATAAAAAGCAATTCAGAAAAAGAAGGCATCAGCCACATGTGGCCAGCTACCTTCTCTTCCAAGAGCTGGACACATACTCATTCAGGATTGCAAGAACAAAAGCCCCTATTTCCTACTATTGGAATCCTCTGATTGGAACATGAGACTAGGGAGCCAGATGTCACCAGACCTTTAAAATAGCTGTGCTGTGTGCAAACCCATTCTTCTCTAACCCACTGTCTTGAGAATCTTGTTTATAGATAAACAAAAATCTTTCTCTTTCCTTATTCAAGAAGATGGTAGGAGAAAAGCAATTTGTGTAAGGTTAAAATGTAAGAATGAAAATTTTTTCCGTTAAAATCTAAAAGTTGTCTTGGGGTGCCAAAGAAAGGTATAGGCTAGTGTTAAATTTCCACAAAAGTTATAGCTCTCTGTGTGTAGATAAAGAGATTATATAGATAGACAATTGTATTAGGGAATTGATTTAAGGGTTATGGTGATTAAGGGATCAGGTCTGCCACTCTCCTCCCTTGTCCTCCCCCCTCATTTCTTCTCCCTTCTCCCTCCCCCAAGTCAGTTGATTTCTTCAGTTGGTGACAGGAAGACTACTCTGAATGAGTTTTCTGATAAGACTAATAGATACCTCTCTTTTGTATGGTTTAAACTAGGGGATTTATTTAGGAAAAGGGGAAGGACAGGGAAGTTTGATGGGAGAGAGCATTTAGGGTTTCTCTAATCTAAAATACTCCTAAATTGAAGAATAATAGAGTAGAATCTTGAATTGAGGGACATAGATAACACATTGAGAATTTTTAGTCACTTTTGTCCAGAAGGGAGAAATCAGTAAGAGAAGGATCTTTCAGTCCTCACTCCTTCTGTCTCAAAAGCAAGAGACCCCTCCACCCAGTTTGACTGTTCCTTTCTTCAACCATCTTTCCAAGTCATCATTCCATTCCAGAATGCATTTCTTGATTGACAGCTCTGCAGATCTTATTTCTTCAGCTCTGTTGCAGGTTTTTTTCAATTCTCTCATCCACATGATAGATAAATGGATGGATAAATGGATAATTGGATGGACAGACATAGAGATCAATAGATAGAAAGGTAGATAGGTAAATAGATTTAATTCCCCTCCCCCCAAATCTATCCCAATTAGGAATTTTCTTTTCAGAAAGTTGCCTGAAGCATTAAGAGTAATATGAGTAATATGCCCAAAGTAGCAAAGTAAATTGAAGTTTGAGACAAGATTCAAACCTAGGTTTTCCTGGCTCTGGTCTAGCATGATTTCTTGAGATACTACATTTCACAATTATTCTAGCCCTAGCCTGTTTTTTCTAATGTCACTCTAGCTTTTGACCTGTGCTCCATGACTTTCCATAAAACCCCATTGTTTTGATTGCATTACTTTTCCCCAACTCTTGCCATTACCCTTTGCCTTGGCTCCATCTCTGATAGTGATTCCTGACCTGTTGTCCAGATGATAATTCTTGTTTGCCTCTTTGAAATATGGCATCTTAGTTACCTTAATCAACTCAGTTACATATTTCAGTAAGGTACCTAAATGTCAACCCCTGTTTCTACCCTTCATGTTCAATATTCAACAACTCTAGGAAATAATTTCATTAGTTAGATGATAAATCCTTATCATTTTTGCTCAACCAGGATTTTACTGCCTTCTGCTTGATGTTATTCATGTGGACCTGAACCACTGCTGAAGCCTAGATTTCTCTCTACAAGCCCCAGTATTCCATGTAGGTTTATAACAATTGATGTGCCAGGGTGCTGAAAGAAACTTCCAACATATCTTCCATGGAGAAATGAGAATGATATCCTTAAATTAACACACATACCTGGAAAATATCTGCACAACAAAAAAACACAGTATGATATGGCTAATGAGTAGAGAAACCATCTATAGCCAAACAGGAGTTGGTTTAGTGGTAAGATGTAATATTGCTATGGGGAACAGAAGTGTTGATTTATCTGTTGTTATTACATTTTCATGTGTTTCTGGAATAGTCCTCCATCTATGTATTGAATGATTCACATGAGAAAGTTTGCTTTTTGTCCTTACTGTTATTATTAATGTGACATAAGTGGTGAAAAAAAGGAATTAGACATGTTATATTTATATAATTGTTCATCTTGAGAAAAAAAAAAACAAGTATACAAATAATATTTTAAAGAAAAGGAAAAGTGATTGTTGATTCTGGTTCCCAAGAAATAAGACATAAAGTGAAAAAAATCAAGATAGTTGTTAAATGAGTCATCTACTTTTAGGTGCACCAAAACATAAGGAACAAAAACATAACAATTTTAGGAACAGATTTTCATAAAAGGCTTTAGAGGGCTGGATCAATTCAATGAATAGATATAATCTCTTAGAGAATAATCACAAAGAAAATGCATCTCTAAACACTCACCATTTTTTAAACTTGTACAATTTTTTCTGAAGCTCTGAAATAAAAATGTAAATTCAAGTAATATTGTCTTGAAACTTCAATGTACCACAAGTGGCTTATTTTACCTCTGTGCCATACCATGTCTTCAGAGTTTAAAACATATGTTTCTTATAGTTTTCAAAGGTAAGTTATTTGGAAAGCAATGAAACAATTGATGAGCCTTCTGAAGTGGCTCTTGAATCCTCAGGGAAATGTATAAATCACAAAGCCATGAGATCCTAGAATCTCCATGGGTTTTTCTATATGACAACAAAGAAGATGCCAAAAACAAGGTGAACCAAATGCATGGACAACCTGCAAAGTGTGCAATGTGTATAGATTGGGAGAGTGCCATGGGTCACATGGTTGAAATATTAACAGAGCAGTGGTAGAAAGGGAATCAAAATGAATAAAGGAAATATGTTTTGGGCATGGCCTCTGATTTCATGTTTTTCATGTTTAGAGATTTTCCAAGTGTAAAATAGTGCAACCTTTTCATCTCTGTATGATACTTGATTATTTAAAAACTTGACACCTTTAAATTTGAACTTCTTGAGAACCATGACTATCTTTTGCTCCTGTACCTAGCATATGGGAATGTGTCTGGCATATGGGAGAATCTTAATATCTGTTTATTGACTGAATGACCCTCCAATAAGTCTCAACTTTGGATCTATACACTTATTGACCAGGTTTAGCCATGTTGGTGGTGAGGACTAGACTCTAATGAGAGACTAGATCCTTTTTCACATTTTTTTGGCTCATTGTGCTTCTCATCCTAATTCCATCAGAAGAAACTTCCTTAAGGTTTAAGTTTGGCTTAAGTTTGCGTAAGATTTTCCCAAAGGGGTAAATATAAAAATTCCTCAAAACACAGTGTAAATCAGGTATGGAGCAGGATTTTGTTGTCTCTACATAAAAGATATGCTAAACACAATAGGGTTTCATAAGCATGTGTGATGGTTAAAAAAGGGTTACCAAATTGCAATAATTAGAATTAAATTATGAAGCTGTTAGTAGCTTTATTACATTAAAGTAGTGAGAGTAAAGAGAGGGAAATGTAGGAAAGAGGTAGGAAGCGGTTTAGTTAAATTCACTAATTGCATTCTGATGGAATAAAGTTCACCTCCAACAAAGTTTCAACCTTCAGCCAGAAGTCTTCTAGAGTCTCTTCAGTAAGAGTCACCAGAGTAAGCTGGGTTTATACCCCAAAGAGATAATAAGGAGAAAGACTTGTACAAGAATATTCATAGCTGCACACTCTGTGGTGGCAAAAAAATAAATTGGAAAATGAGGGGATGCCCTCCAATTGGGGAATGGCTGAACAAATTGTGGTATATGTTGGTGATGGAACACTATTGTGCTCAAAGGAATAATAAACTGTAGAAATTTCACGTGAACTGGAACGACCTCCAGGAATTGATGCAGAGTGAGAGGAGCAGAACCAGGAGAACATTGTACACAGAGACTGAAACACTGTGGTACAATCGAATGTAATGGATTTCTCTACTAGTAGCAATGCAATGACCCAGAACAATTCTGAGGGACTTATGAGAAAAAACACTATCCACATCCAGAGAAAGAACTGTGGAAGTAGAAACACAGAAGAAAAACAACTGCTTTATCACATGGTTTGATGAGGGTATGATTGAGGATGTAAACTCTAAACGATCACACTGGTGCAAATATTAACAATATGGAAATGCCTCTGGTCTTAAAGAATGTAAGAGAGAGAAACCCAGAGACTTTTGGAATAAAAGCCTGGATGAACTGCAAGGATTCTACCAGCAGTGGGGGTTGGGCACAGAAAAGGTTTGGAATTTTGAAAGGAGAGAAAACCCTGAGAGAGGCAGTTGGATATGTTCTCTTGACTTGAGACTTCCTGAGGAGATGGTTCAATCTCTGACTGGATCTCAATCCAAGAAACCTTTCTCTCCCTGAATTTCTGATCCCAATTCCCTTAAAAGGCCAAAGTGGAAAAAGACTTGCAGAAGAGAACAGTTCACAAAGATGATCTGTTACAATTGCCCTTTACCCTGAACTTGGGGACACCTGCTATGCCAAAAGTCAGGGTTCATTGCTCTGAGCCTCTCAGGGCCTCAGGACATCAAACATGGGTTACCTAACTTTGGGGGAATGGATTTATCTAGATAGGGATCCCTTCTTCCCTCTTTCCCTCTTGAACCCCAATATACCCTCCATTCTGCATTATCCTTTATCCTTGTCTCTCCTGAAATAAACCTGTTGTTAGGTTCCAGAACTGATTCAAGCTTCATTGAAAGGCAGCCCAAGCTGAGGGGAGAGGGAAGTGCCCTCTTAGAAGCTTGTTACCTTAGGAAAGCCTGGCAGTTGAGAGTAAAAGGGCAGCCATAGTGAGGGGGCTGAGTCAGAGAGGGCTAAAGGGGACAAAAGACAAATTCATCCTCCTTCTCCCTTTTGGCTTAACCACAACAATACCACCTCCTCCTCCTTTATCCCTGACTTAGAGAGAAAGGTCCCCATTCTCTCTCTCTCTCTCTCTCTCTCTCTCTCTCTCTCTCTCTCTCTCTCTCTCTCTCTCTCTCTCTCTCTCTGTCTCTGTCTGTCTCTCTCTCTCTCCTCTCTCTCTCTCTCTCTCTCTGTCTGTCTGTCTCTCTCTCTCTCTGTCTCTCTCTCTCTGTCTCTGTCTCTCTCTCTCTCCTCTCTCTCTCTCTGTCTGTCTGTCTCTCTCTGTCTCTCTCTCTCTCTCTGTCTCTCTCTCTGCTCCCCACACCTTTATTACAGGAAGCCAAGTCAATGATAATTCCAAGAATGTGCTCCCCCATGTCCCTTTAAAGAAATATCAGACTAGCCCAGATATATGCAGGTGGCATTCTTCAAAAACAAAGGACAAAGACAAATGGCAACAGCCCTTTCTACCACTTCCTGTTTGAATCATTCAACTTTTTCTGATCCTCACAGTTAACTATAGGACTAAATTTTCAGAGCAAGTGCCAGTCTTCATGGGGAGATACAACTGCTTGATCACATGGGTTGATGGGGATATGATTGAGGATGTAGACTCTAAATGATCACTTTAGGGCTGGGATGGCGACCTATGACACATGTCAGCACTGACACACATAGCCATTTTCAATTGACACATGACCACATGCAGGCTCAGCATGCCTTGGGGCCCGGGAGCTGTGCACCTGCAGCCATGGTCCTGGTCATGGCTGTGCCCTAGCCCAGCTGGGGGTTGGGGGTTGCTCCACATGCTGGCTAAGGGATGGGGGCAGGATGCAAATGACGGGCAGCATGCCAGGTGACTGGGGCACATGGGGCTTCCATGGGGGTGGAGCCTCTTGGAAGGAGCCTACGCTGGCTGGCAGGCAGGCTGGTGGGTGGCAGCTGCTGCTTTCATAGTGTCCCTAGGCCAGCCAACTGGGGAAGGGAGGGAAGGGGAAGGGTGGGGCTGGCAGAAGACTGGGTGAGGTTCTGGTCCCTGTGCAATGGAGGAGTGCCTGGAACCCATTACCAGATACTTTTAGCACCCTGAAAAATATAGCAATGGCTTTTCTCATAATTTTTCCCTCTACATACTTTTGTAAGATCTTATTCTCAGCGTTAAATAATATCAAGAAACAGATGGACAGATGAAGTTAGTAGTGCTTTCTTGGGCTTGAAATGTACAAAATACTAACCTTCAACTGAAGATTTACTCTTGCTGGAGACACTACTTCACTGGTGACTCTTTTTTGGAGGGGAGATAGCATTTACTTTTTAAAAAACATTTATTAAATTAGTTAATTTAGAATATTTTTCTATGGTTACAAGAATAATGTTCTTTTCCTCTCCTCTCCCCACCCCCTCCCTTAGCCAATGCACAATTCCACTGGGTTTTATATGTGTCATTGATCAAGAACTATTTCCATATTATTGATATTTGTCCTAGGGCAGTGATGGACAATCTTTTGAGCTTAGTGTATCAAAATTGGCCAAAAAACAGAGCATAACTTGGGTGGTGTGTCATGTGCACATCTCAAAGGACCTCTAGGTCCCTGATTGATTACATTAAAAGGGAGGGGAATTCCAAGTCCCTGATTGATTAAAACAAATTCCCTTCTCACATATCCATTAACCAAAACTTAAACAAGCAGCAAGTAATACCTATGATAATACTCTTCCAAAAGTTTGGAACTTAAATATCAAAACATGATGTAAGTCAAGGAACTACTGGAAAGATATTATTACATTCCAGCTCAGCAAGTTTCCAGTGGTATGGTGCTTAGGTTCATTCTTTTAAGTATCGGCCTTATTTTTTCATACTGAAACTGTGTTTTGCTATCAGTCAACTCCAACAAATGGACCCAGGATCTCCCACCCCTTGAATTTACAAATTTTCCTCCAGGACTGTATGTGCCCATCTTATAATCATTCTTTACTGACCTATGATCAGACAAAAACACACAGTTAAGAAGTATTCTCCAGAGGCACAAGTTGTAATAGTTAAAGGAATTGTTGAAGATTGAATAGATACAGGGGATAAGAAATGTTTTGTGACAGGGAATGGAGGAGTTGAAGGGATAGAGTGAATATGGATGCTGGTGACATAAAAGGTGAGAGATACCCCCTGCTGAGAGGCTGCCTTTGAAAAATGGGGTTCCTGAGAAATGGACCAACTATGATAACCTGAGGGGATGTCTTCTCTATTGATTGATGTTGAAGATACCACAAGGCAGGTAAGCAGGACCTTCCTGAGGGACAAACTTCCCCCTGGACCAAGGTCACTCAGCAGGGGTCCAATAAGGACTGTTTATGGTTGAAAAGCTGTCCTGAGTTTCTGCTCCTTCTATGTCCCCTTGAAATGATAGTTCTCCTCTTATCTGACTGCGGGTCATTTAACTCAAGAGGAATTTGTTAACAAGTTTGGATTGGAAAGGTATCAGGGTAAAGGGAAGAGGGATTTCACTATGTTTTGCCCCAGATTGGGTTTGAGTCTCTCTTGGCTTTTGAGCAGAGAGGCCAGGCCTCACAAGCTGCTGGAGGGTTTCTTTTGTTCCTGTCAATGCTAATCTATGCTATCTCTCTTAAATTCAGAGTCTTTAGCAGTAGATAGCAAGAGGAAGAAAAGATTCTGACAGAATTGGTTGGGCTTCTCTCTTTGGGCTAATGCCCTAAAGATCCACCTTACAGTTCAAACTGCTTCCTTTAAATCCTTTTGTTCCATGACACTGATCACAGGAATCTAGGTAAAGCACATGTTGAGAAAATCCAGAAAGAGAGGTACTTCTATCTCGAGAGAGGGATAAAGAGCTCCTTCTAATCCAAGGGCCAGGAAAGAGAGTCGTAGAGAGCAACTGTCGCTCTCCCAGTCACCCCCCTCCCCCAAACTTTCATTGTTGTCAATATCTTCCCTCTAACATTTCAACTGCTATCAGTTCCAACTCAATGGCAGAAAGGCCAAAAGCTTGATTCCATTTTTCCTGTCCACAAACCTCAACCACATCTAGTTGAATATCTGTTCTAGGTACCACATGGAAGCAGTTGCCATTTCTTCAGAAGTAAAAGGAAAGGAAGCAGTCTTCTATTTTTCCTCTTTCATCTATATCTTTAACTGACAGTCTCTGTAGCCAGGAAGAGAAGTGATAAATTAGGGAAGGTCATCTTTTTAAAAACATTTTTTTTAAAAGATATCCTGTGTTATTCTTACTTCCAGTGTCCAATAAGAAGAATGTGTCACTATCCCCAGTGCACCCACGTTCTTTAGCTTTGTGTCACAAAAGACCAGCCAGAAGCAGTCATGGGTTTCATCATACCAAGGTTTCCAAGAGATAAGTAATATAATACTTGGGGTCAATCCAAAGCTGGTGAGGCAAATTTTCATTAGCTTTATTGCATGTGAACCTACATAAAGGAGGTGAGAATCTATGAGGTCAGAAGGAAAGTCTCTATTCTTAGGAGTTTCCAATGTTTATATGGGTATAATGAGGGCAATCAATATGATGTTTACAATTTCTTTGGTACACTATATTTGCAGAATGCTGTATGCAGTTTGTTATGCAGAAATTACTCTCAAAATGTACCTATTGGCAAAATCATACATTTCTAATCATTCAGATTTCCTAAGTAGGAAGAGCACATAAAGCAATCTTTGATCAGTTTAAAATAGTGTAGATGCAACAGTTGTTTCCTAATAATACACATAGCTGAGGTCTGGTCAAACCTATGTCGAAAGAGAGAGAGATAATTTAAAAGTTATTTTAATGATTATAAATGTGGATCTATAGAACATCCATGTATTAAGCAATAAATAAGTTATTCTCAATAGATTTCCCTTTTAATTGAAACCATTTGTAGTTCGATTTAGAGTTGATAATGAATTTAAACATAGGCAGAATAATAATATGCTTAAATAGACTCTCTGGAAAACATGACATATTAATAGTTCTTGAAATTCATGTGTTGGAGGCCTGTTTTAACCAGACAACAGTTGTTTAAGTAACTCTAACACCCTAATTCTAATTTAGAACTATTTTACATATTTTCAGTGTATGTACAAATGTAAAGACAGAATTATCTCTCTTTGTCTATTTTAATGAAATCAATCAGCAACTTTTAACTCAATCAAGAATTTAAAGCACCCCTACTTAACCATTAAATACAAGAGTTCACAAGTTACTTACTACAGTAAGTGACATCTCCAAAGGTCACTAACCCCCCTATCCCCAAAGTGCCAGGCAAATTGAAAGGCTGTGATTGGTTCTTGTAAAGTGGGGGAACAACAGGAAGTGATGTTGAGAAACCTGCTTTGCCAGCCTGAGGATTTGGTCATTCACTCTGGATCAGTGAGCCTAGATGGAGGAGGACTCTTTGCTTCCTTAGCTTTGGACAGGATGATTCCTTTCCTAGTATTTGGAAAGAATGGCTGAAATTCCTGCCTTGGCTTTGGAGAAGACCCTTTCCCTGGATCCTGTGTTAGCTTGCTGGGTTAGTGGTTGAGATTCCTGTCTTAGCTTTGGAGGAGGCTGTGCTGGTGGATTTCTGGCTGAAGACTCCATGGGGAGATTGAGACCTAAGGAAGCCTCCTTCTGGGGTGTTGAACTAGACTTCAATTTGCTGGAGAAGCTCTTAGGACTGGTAGGCTTGTTAAGAATCTGTCTCTTTATCTACATTTTCCACTTTTACTCTTTCTACCTCTTTGTAAATAAAAGTCATTTTAATTTAAGCTATACTATTTTATAATCAACTACCACAATATTACTTTATAACTCTCTTATTTAGTCAGAAAACCCCATTTAATTCTAACACAAATGATGGTTAAACACCTGAATAAAAAGAAACCACTAAGCAGTGAAATCAGTGGTTGGTTTTTTTTGTGTGTGATTTTTCCTTTAAGGTAACTAAATTTTAATTATTCCATACTAATTGAGGGTTAAAAAACAAAAATAATATGTATGGATAAATCTTCAAGGGGTGGGGCCTTTGAAAGATCTGGAAGTGGGATAAAGAGTAACTGAATAAACATTTCTTGAACTAGAAGAGTTTCCTTTATTAATAAATTAATATTTTAAATGATGGTAAAGATGAAAAAACATCTTTCAGAAAGATGTGGCAGGTGGTTAGAAACAAGATATGGAGATTCCTTTGATACAAGTAAAACATAATGATGAAGAAGACACAGAGACAGCTTAATAAGAGTACTCCCAGGGATTAGGATTTTCATAATATCAGAGGTTCAAAATCCTGAACACCATAATGAAAGAAACAATATAACAAAACTACCCAAAACTTTCAAACACAGGAAAAAAAGTGCCAATAAAAAGAATTCACATATCACCTCTAGGAAAACCATTAACAAAAAGAATCTCAACTTTAAAAAAGCAAACTATAACTATGGGGTGAACTCCAAGACACCTAACAGTTAAGTTTTAAAATCCCAGTGACAAATAACAATGACCTTCAAATAGAAATGAAAGATCATTTGAATAGTCATAGACTATTCTATACCCACCAGAAACTGCAAAAGGGAAGGGAATAATGTATTCTAAATAACAAAGGAACTCAAGAAGCAATTCTAGGAGGCATACCTTGCAAACCTGAGATTAAACATTAATGAATAAAGATGGACACAGAAGAAAAAGAAACATTCAAAACATTCTTAGAAAGAAACTAGGTCTAAAGAAATTAGTTGCTTTTCAAATACTTCAAACAACAGATAAATGACAAGTAAACCAATACAAAACCAATAACAGCAACAAAACAACTGAGAGATCATGGAGATATTTATTTCTAAATGTACACAAGGAGAACAAGGTGAAAGTAAAAGTTAAATAGAAGTGATGACAGAGAAAAAGGCCCAAAACACCATAGACTGAAATCTACAACACCCTTAACATTTAAGTCATTGTTTTTTGTTTGTTTGTTTTTGTGGGATTATGTTATAGAATTCAAGACCATGTAAATAGGGAGAGAAGCAAGAATATAGAGGGGAATAATTCAGGTACCTTAGTAAGTTAAAGCCTAACAATGAAGAGGGGGGGAAAAAAAAGAAGAAATAATTATATTATAGTCTGTCAGAAAGATGAGACTCTACAAAAGGATAGATGAGAAATCAAAATGATGGATTGGAAAAGAGGAAAATAAATGGAGAAAATTTATTGTATTTACTTGAAAGAGTGTCTTCCTAAGAGGGAAGAGAGAGATTCTATAACAGGAACTGAAGAATTTATAATGGCATTTTGCAGGGATTTGGTGCTTAGATGATAGGGAATCAGAGCTCCTGAAAGCAACTGGTACTCAGAACAGGGGGAGGATGTAGACTCAGGAAGATTTCAAAGTAAATGGGGAGAAATAATCATAGGGAGGGAAAAGGTTGATAATGAAGTATATAGTCAAGGACATCATAAATTCTTGCCATGGGGTAAGATCCTCTCTGTTACCTGCAGGAAGTGATACTTTGAGAATGGAGGACAAATTAAAAAAAAAAAGGTATCCAGGAGGCATTAATATAAAAATTGTTTTTAGAAAAAAATAACCAATGATGGTACTTTGTAAAGGCTTTAATTCCCTAAGATATAGAGACACTAGAAGGATATATAGATATAAAGTCCATTAGTCAAAGAGCAAAAATACAAAATAGACACAATGGGAAGATAAATAAAGTGAATAAAAGCAATTTTTTTTAAAGAAAAGTTACAAAAAATAAAAAAAATTAAAATATAATAAAACAAGTTGAAGGTAAGGAATGTTTTGATTGATTACTGAAAAGGAAAATGATGGGAAGAATTAATCAACTATGTAAAATCTAGAAAGAACAAGGAAAAGATAAAGCAAAACTATAAAACTAGGGAATGAAGTGGTAGAAGGCAAGAAGAAAAGAACAAGTGGTAATACAATTGCCTTAAAATAGATTAGGCTAAAATATCTTAAGAGACAGTAATTTATTTACAGAAAAAGAGGAGGGGGAAATCCTAATTTGGAAAAAAAATCCCAACATAATATTGATGTAAATGAAGGGAAATTTAAACCTAACTCTTAAGACAATGTAAGTTGATTAACATACTAATAAAATTTTAAAAAATAACAAATTGGATAAGAAAAATCCCATAAGAATCATGTTAAATTAAAAAACAACAGCAAAGACTTAAACAGAATAAATATGGAAAAGTAGGAGAAATATTTACTATATATCATATAATCCAAAAAATAGTAATCATGCCATCAGAAAAAAAAAATTAAACCTTTAAAAAAAGTGATTCATAAAACTACATTATGCTGAAAGGAATAAGAAAAGAAGCTAATATCAATATTAAATTTATAAGTTCCAAAAGCCATTGTATATAAATTCACAGTCAATCAATAAATGTTTATTCAGAACCTCCTATGTGACAGACACTAGATATACAAAAGAAGGCAAAAGGAAATGCCTCTCCCTTAATTATGGTGATTACTAGGAGGGAATAATAATACACAAAAGAAAGCCAAAAATTGCAGGGAGGGAGGTATATTTAGAGGGGCATAATGAGGTCCAGAGTAGTGCAGCCTGATGGGAAATGAAGAGATGAATGATCCCCTTCAGTGAAGAATCTGGAAGCATCTCTCTGTTCTTCACACTTCACTGGGGGTGAAGAAGCCTTCTGCACATTGTGGTGGAAGGCACTAATGAGGTGAGAGCTACAGGGCTGAGGTGATTTTTCTGGACTAAGAGGTTACTGGAGCATGGTAAAATTCAAATAAAGAAAAAAAGACCTGAACTATAAGATGACATGGACAATAACCAATGATGGCAGGAGATTTCAGTGTTTCTCAGTTTTAGGAAAATTAGAGAAAGATAAACAAGTGAAAGTATAGCACTAAATTCCTGGAATAAAAAGAGAGCTATAATAGTTATATAGTCTTCCACATTGGGACTACTAAAAAATATATGTATTTATCAATACCACAGAGGATTTTTAGAAAAATTAACAATGAAATGGAGCACATAGATAATGCAAACACATAAAAAGGCAAAAGGACTAAACACATCTTTTCAGACCCTGTCAATAGAAATAGAAACATTATGCAATTGAAACTCAACAATGAAATATTCAATAATGAGTGTGTTAAAGAGTTAATCATATAAACAGGTTAGTGGTTATGGTGCTTAGCCTGGAGTTGGGAATGAACGTAAGATATGCTGTGACATATCAGGATTCTGTCTTGATATGAAGGTAGGGTAATTAACAATGGATCTAATAATGTCATTTTGTATTAATTTTAAAATATAATACAAAAAGGGAAGTAAGTTCAAAAGATGATTCCTTTTATGTATTTCCAGCATGGAGATGTTAGGATAGTTAATTGTGTTTTACATTTATAGTCACTTATTTTGCCTTTATTTTACTTTATTTTTTTGTTTTACATATGCTTGTATATGCACATGTTGTCTCAGCTGATAGAATATCAGATCCTTTTTGCCTTTGTTATCTCCATAACCTACAACAGTAAAGGTTCATAAAAGGTATTTGATAAATACTTGTGGGTTATTGGATTAGTGCTAGATCTTAGTTACCTCTTTACTTTCTTTTGATGTCATAATTGAAATTGAATTCTTAGTAATCGCGACATTTCTTTGGGTCATACAATTCATTAGATAATGAATCATTTTAATGATTAAAAAATAAAATGAGAACCTAATACATTTTCAACTTTAACATATTCTCCAAAAGTAGGAAAGCTTTATCCAAAAGTCTTATTTAGTAATCACCCAGGGAAATTCCTCAGTGAGTAGAAAGCATTTAATTAAATCATCTTTTTATTGGTTATGTAAAACATGCCTTCTCTACTTTTCTCACTATCTATTAATGAAGTCTTAGTTTCATCATGTTCCTTAAGTTAATAAAATAGAAATCCTGTTCTTGTTTCTTTATCTTGTGGATATCCTCAGGTTTTAAAATTCAAGAGAAGTCAATATTTATATTTAAAAATATTTCCCCAAATTACTGATTATTAATTATTTAATTTCAAAATTAATTTGGACATTCGGATGATGTTTGAATGGAATGAGTATAATGAGGCTTAGATTATTTGCTGAGTGAGGAAAATACATTCAGTTCAGTACCTTTGGCTGTTTTCCTGGCAACAAGATCTTTAGTTATGCATGAATTTAATCATGACTTCATTTCAATTCAAGTCATTGTACAGAATGGAAAAAGTCTTCAATATCCCAGCAAATAATATACTGTTTGGAAGCACAGATATATTGCTTTTCTTTTCATTAGTTTTTTTTTTTCATGAATTATAACTATATTGCCCACTTTGGAGAAATAGAGTTTTAAGTTACTCAAACAGTATGGGCTTGTGGTTTAGTAAATTATGGGAAAAACTTTTTCTTTTTTCTGGAAAGTTCTTCCATCAATATTCAATGGTATAAATATATTTGAAATTTTATAAGTTAATAGTTTAGAGCTGAAAGAACACTTAGAGAATATCTAGTCCAACCTTATTTTATAGATGAGGAAACTGTGGCCTCTTCATCTCCAAGTTCCTGCCACTACAGATAAAGGGATCAATGGAGTGATGTAATAATAATGATGATGATGATGATGGCTTATGAAATGCTTTACAATATTATCCTCTTTAATACTTTCAAAAACTCTACACCACGAGTACTGCTATTATCCTCTATTTTTATAATACAAAAATCTAGAAAATATTTGAAAAAAAGGAAAAAAACACATTATTTATAGATGAGGAAACTAAAGCAAATCAGTTAACTTATTTGGGTAGGATCAAATCTTTAATGTGTCTAAAGCCAGATTTGAAATCAGATCTCTCTTGATTCTAGGTTCTAGAATTTCTCTAGTGTACCAGCTAACATCCTTTTATGAATAGGATGGTACCATCTTACACCAGAATCATGGTCCTCAGTGAATTGTGTGAGCCAGATTTAAGAAGTGGCTTTCTGTACATTATTGGGGTAAAATATCTTTGATTCATAACTGTTTCCTATATTGGCAGAGTTAGAGGTTCTTTATTATTGAGGGAAGAGACACGGTGTCGCCTCTAGTGAAGGAGGTGAAACTAAAGTATAATCTTAGATCATAGCAGAGAACTCACAAGACCATATATATATATATATATATATGTATATATATATATATATATATATTCTATATTGACTAGATAGAGTGGATGAAATTCAGGCAAGTCCTGAGGTCCTTAAAATTAACTTGCTCTCTATATCTTTGGTTTTCTGGTCATGTAAGAGGCAGTAGAATCTGGATCTCTATCACGGGTTGTTCTACTTCTAATAAGGGAATGTAGGAGGTCACCTCCACCACCCAAATTCTCTGGGGCAAAATATAGATAGACAACTATTTATGTAATGAGTAACAGAGCAGTTATATATCTATTTCTTTCCTTCTCTCTCTTTCTCTCCCTTAGGATTTGGAGACCCACCAAGAAAATATTTAATAGTGTTTATTGTGTTCCGGGCAATGTAGGAGGCACTAAAGATACAAATATAATGAATGAAACAGTTTCTATTTATAAGGAACTCACATTCTAACAAAAGTTAACAAGTACCTATAAAGGATAAATATATGGGATATAGCATAGGATAAATATAAAGAGAATAAATTTAAATAAATACACAGTAGTTATGGAAGGGCAATTTTGGGTGATCAGGAATGATTTAATATAGATTAAGGTGGTACTATTTCTGAGTCTGAAAGGAAGAGAGGTAAAGTGAATCAAAAGTACATTCTAGGTATGAGGGAAGGCAGGTACAAAGACATGGAAATAACAAATGGAATGCCTTGTGAAAGGAACAGAGAAAAAAACTTGACTAGATCACAGTGTAGAGGGAGAAATATTAGAAAGAGAAGTTGCGGTCAGATTTCAAAAGACTTAAAATAATAATATAGTTTATTTGTTATCATAGAGGCAAAAAGAAACCACAGCATCCAATTGGTAGGTTGTCTTGTTTCAAATCTCTCTCCTCTCCTATCTATTTTCCATTCAACAACTAAAGTGATTTTCCTAAAGTGCAACTCCAATGTCAACCCTTCACTTCCACTCAATAAATTCCAGAGTTAATAAGGAAAGTATATTAGAATTACATAGCAGTAGTGATGTCATAGTTAAAGTTGTATAAAATACAAAAGAAAGATTATAGAGTGAAAAGAGCAAGGGACTTAGGGTAGATGATACTCACATTGAGAAAGAGACATCATAGCAAAATCATTGGCTCATAGTTTTAGACCTGAAAGAGACCCCAGAAGTTATATAGTCATATTTCATTATATGGACAAAGAAACTGAATCTCACAGAGGTCTGTGACTTCCCCAATATCACACAAAGCCCAACTAGAAAGAGGCTATTGGTCTGAGGAAAGTTATTCATCTGTTGAATAATTCAGAACAAAGGGGCCAAGAATGCTCAAAGGCTGGGGCAACAAATGGTCTGAAGCTAAAAGCTGATCTATATTCATAATGGAAGGAAAGTGGACATTAAGGGGAATTGACAATTATCGAACTTTTGTAGTCTTGTTGTAGACATTCTTATGCTTCTAGTTAAACACGTTTCCAATTGTGGAGTTATCCTTTATTCTTTCTTTTCTCAGACCTTAATATTCTATCATTTTCAACATATTGACAGAGAGACCTCCATAATTTCTTTTGCATCAGAGCTCTTTTTTCTACTCTCATGGCTTGTCTCTTAGTTTGTCTTTTGGAAGAAAAATCTTGTTTAGGGCTTTACCCTAATAAATCAGTCAAGCTCAAGAAAATGAGGTAATAAAGGATTATGTATTATAACATACAAGGCATATATGTTGTATGGACCAGGCACACATTGCCTTTAAAGATGAATTTTCATAATAGGAGAAAACAATCCTGAAAGTTCACATTTCTAAAAGGGGGTGGGTTATATTGTAACGGAGATGAATTTACAATCCAGGTAAGTGCAGATTTTTAAGCTGATTTCTTGGAAATCTAAGCAACATGTTGTTGTTATTTCCTATAGTCTGGCATGAACTGCAGCACATACATCTGTTCAACTCCCCCTTTTACAAAAGGTCTACCATGTACACCTGTGCAGTCCCTCTTATGAGATGAGTGGCACATATACTTGTTAAAGATGGATGAGACATCAAGAATTAACTTGGTGGTAGTAGCTATATTATACACAATAATTCAATACCAACTCCTCAGAGGTTAAGCAATTTGCCAGAGGCCACAATGTTGAGTTCTCACCTGTAAATCACTGTTCTTACATGCAGCAGCTTTCTTCTATTCACTATGTACCTTTCCAATTCCTTTAGGTAACCTGCAATTTTTATTCATTGGCACTCGTATTGCAACATAATATAGCCCTATAACTTTACTAGGAAAATATTGATGTTAGAAAGGTTGGATTTTGTGGCTGAAGAAAGTTTAGGGTTTTGGAAAGTATTTAATATAATTCTGATAGTATTTGCCCAATTCATTCTAGAGGCTAGGGAGAGGGATTCTGTGTTAGAGAGGAAAAGCTAGAATCCTACTGGAAAAGATTTTTCCAGTCTTGGAAGTCTTTATATGATGGATTACTTGGAGAGCCCTATTTTATGAGCTTTCCTGGTGTCCCAATTGATAGTAAAGATATATTCAAAGTGAGTGGCACTTTCACACACTCTATTATTCTCTATGAAGGAAGGGGGGCTGATTGAGGCAAGGGATTAGTTATAATATTTCTCTGTGTTCTTGCTGCTCTTTGGAAGTAATATGGAATAAAATAAAATAATGAACAAGAGCTGTCTTTTAGTTATATGGGGATAATTACTTTAGGCAGCCCAAAACCTCATTCACTGAATTTCCAGGTATAATCCTATTTAACATTTAAATGGCCCTTTGAAATTCTAATTAGTCTAGGCTTCTAGCCACTGATTGCTAGCCACTTAGAACTTCAAGAGTTTATTTGTATTGTCAAAGCATAAATACTCCCTACTCTTCTGCCTAAACCCTCCTCCCAAACAAGGAATTATATATCCAGCTGTGATAACTCTGTGGAAAGGTAGATAAAAATGTGTAAATTTAATGCTTTATTTTGTACTTCTCTAATGCATTAAGGACCAGAATAGTGTATATTATAATTATCTGCAGTTCTTGTTTCCTTCTGCCAAAATGAAAGCTCCTTTGATATCTTTATTTTAAAAAAATAAATTTTTTCAAATGTTACAAGTTCTTAGCATTATTATAGAGCTCTTGTTTGTGACACTGGTGACAAGACAGCTCCTTCTCCTCCTCTTTTCCCTCATTCTCTTCTTCCTTTACTCCTCTTTATCCTACATATGCTTATCTCAAGCAAGACTAAGAAAAGATATGTTTGCAAAGAAAGCAAAGACAAATCTTCTTATAATTCTTCTCATATTTTAGGTATTGGAAAACTGTCAAAGAAAAACCTTATTATTGAAATGTTTTGCTTGACGTACCTGTGCTCTGCTATCCCCTATTCTGTTTCAGAATCAGTAACCATATAGTAAAATAAATAACAAAAAAATAATAATAAACTAGCACTACACTTCTTAGACTGACTGACTAAAGTCCTGTTTTATGGAACTCAAATGTTATAAATTTTGCACCCAACATTCAACCAGATACATTCCAGATCAGATTTCCTATGAAGATAGATTCTATACCATTGTCAGACCATCAGTCAGTTGGAATTATGAAGGACCAAGCTGTGTGCTAAGCAGTAGGGATTCAAAAAAGACAAAGAACCCAGACAGACAAAAGAACAGTTTGCTCTTAGGGAGGTCATAACCTAAAAGGGAAGACACCATTCAGACAATATACAAATAACATATATTTAGGACAAATTGAAGGTAATAACAGAAGGAAAGCTAGTGCCAAGGACCTCTAGGAAAAGATTCTTGCATAGTGTGAGACTTTAGCTGAAGTCACAAAGAAGCCAGTAAATCATCCTTTTTCCTTTGTTCAGGCATTTTTTTCAGCCATTAAATAGATCTTTAATGAAACAGAGAACTTCAAGGCATTCCTGACAAAATGACCAGAGCTAAAAAGAAATCTTGATGATGAAATTTCACACTCAAGAGAAATAGAAAAAGGTGAACAGAAAAAATCCAAGGCAATCAGCAATACTATACTAATCACATCCCTTCATGGGAAAGTGAGAACTAAGATACTTAAGATTTCAATGGTATAAGAGATACCTAAAGTATTTGTTATATTTTCCATTGAGTTTAAACTAATTAGATTACTAATACGAAGTGAAAAACAAGATGCTTAATTATTATACCACTATACCATTATACTTGAAGTATCTAAGATACCTAAAATACTAGGGATACTGAAGATATTGAAGATACTTAAGAACTTTATCGTTATTAAGGCAATGAATAGGAACATATGTATATAGATAGAGAACAGAGAATAAATTGAATATGATTGGATGATATTTTAAAAATGCTGGGATATGAAAAAGGAATATAATGAAGAAAGAGAAGAAAGTTGTGGATAAATTATCTCATATGAGGAGCCATGTAAGGATCAATACAGTGAAAGGAAAGATGGGGAGGCAGTGGGGATTACTTGAACTTTGCTTTCTTTAGAGAATTGGCACAAAGTGGGAATAACATACATACTCAAGTATACCCAACAGGGAAGTTAGAAGGGAGAGGTAAAAAAAAAGGAAGGGATAACCAAGAGGCAGAGAGGAATTTGGGAAGACAGATTAAACAGAAGCAAAAATATTTGTAAAAAGGAAAAGACTGAACAGGGGAGAAAGAAAAGGATTAAAAGGGGGAAAATAAGAGAGCAGGAGACATTAAGTGAGTAATCATAACAGTAAATGTAAATGAGAAGAACACACCTATAAAATGAAGGATAGCAGAGTAGATTAAAAGCCAGAATCCCACAATATGCTTTCTGTAAGAAACTCATTTAAAACAGGGAGTCAAACAGAGAAAAAAGGTAAAGGGCTGTAGCAAAATCTACTATTCTTCAGGTAAAGTTAAAAAAAGGATGATAATTATGATCAAATAAAAATTTACCTAATTAAAATAGACAAGGAAGGAACTTCAATAAATAAATGATTAAAAAGATAAAAAGATACTGTAACCTATGAAATAATATTAATACTAAACATTTATATACCAAACGGCATGGAATCCAAATTCCTAAAGAAGAAATTACATGTGTAACAAGAGATAATAGACAAAAAACAATAGAGCCATATTAATAGGTCCTCTCTCAGAATTTTATAAATAAAAAAATAAATTAAAGAGGTGAATAGAGTTTTAGAAAAGCTAGATAACAGACCTCTGGAGAAAAATGGATGGAAATAAAAAGGAATATACCTTTTACTGTACAGTATATGGTACTTTTCATTAAAAAAATGATCATATAATAGGGCACAAGTCTTACAACCAAATGCAGAAAAACAGAAATATTAAGTGCATCTATTCAGACCACATTACTATAAAACTTAATAAATAGCTGGAGAAAAAAAGACTGAAAACTAACTGGAAACTAAATAGTCCATCTTACTGAATGAGTCAAAAGAATAGAAGCAATCAACAATTTCATTAAAAAGAATGACAACAAAGAGACAATGTAACAACATTTTTGGGAGATGCAGTCAGAGCAGTATTTAGGGGACAATTTATATTTCTAAATGTTTACATCAATAAAATAGAGAAAAAATAGATCAATCAATTGGGTATTGTTAGGATAGGATTTTCAATAAGGGAAACACAAGAGGAAAAAACATATAAAAATCTACTTTATTGTTTTGGAAGGGAAAGGAATAAGAGCTTAGTGATTTATTTATGCTTATTCTTATTTAAAAACTAACTAACTATGCTAACTAGGTTACTAAACTAAAACTTAACCAAGTTCCCAAATCTTACTCAACAGGGGTCCAAAAAAATCAATTAGAGCCAGGATCTGTTCTTAGATGTCCAAGTAAGTCCTGATGTCCAAGTGAGACTGAAATGCTAGCAGCTAGATACAGGAACTCTTCCTCATTTCAACACAGGGAAAATTCTCTTCAGATCCCTCTTCAGATCTTCTTCTTGACTTCCTCAGGAGACCAGAAGAAAATTCCGTTGGGGCAAGATGGAGTCTTCTCAGATCCTCCTGCTCAGGCTCCCATGTGACCCTTGGTCACATGCCACTGTCAATCATACCTAGGTTTGCACTTTTCAGTTCTTGCACAGTTTTGCAAATTGCAAACCTTTCCATCCTTTATTACAGTATGCAATAAAAACAAAGAGAAAAACTAGAAAAAAGATCAAATTTAAAAATCCCTAAGTAAACATCAAGATAGAAATTCTGAAGAAAAGAGATAAATAAAATTGCAAAACTGTACTAGAATTGCTAGTTTATAGCAATTAGAGAAAAATGAATTTAAAGCATTAGAAGAGGTAATGAGGGAATAAAGTGCTCACTCTTTGCAGATAATATGATGGTTTATCTAGATAATCAACCAAAAAACTAATTGAAATAAATAAAAATTTTAGCAAAGTTTAAGGACGTAAAATAAACCCACATAAATAATTTTTTTCTATTATATCAATAAAGTCCAAAGACAAGAAATAGAAAGAGAAATATGTCTTAAAACAATTTTAGGCAATATAAAATACACAGAATTGTATCTGCCAGGATAAACCCAGGAAACATATGTTTACAACTACAAAAAACTTTTTATCCAAATAAAGTCAGATCTAAACAACTGAAAAAAACATTAACTGTTCTTGGGTAGGCCAGACTAATATAATAAAAATACAATTTTTTTCCTAAATTAAATTACTTTTTCAATGTCATATCAATCAAACTACCAAAAAATTATTTGATAGACCTAGAAAAAATGATAACAAAACTCACCTGGAAGCACAAAAGATATAGATTATCAAGGGAATTAATGAAAACTAAATTTGCAGGAAGGTAGTTTAGCTGTTTTGGATCTCACACACTATATTATAAAGAGTCTGCCATCAAAACAATCTGTACTGGCTAAGAAATAAGAATGGAGAAGACTTCTGAGTCAAGATGGCTACAGAGTAGAAGCAGAGCTCTTCTCCTCTCCACAGACAGAGACAGAGTGCCTCAAAATGACAAAACCAAAGTCAAAGAAGTGAAGGAGTTCCATGGTACGGCTCAGCATGGAAGGTAGGCAAAGGTATGGCATTTCCACGCTAAAAGGTGGCAAAATTTTCCCCACCAAGGGACAATCTTATCACCCCTCACCCACTTCACCTACCATTCCAGAGTCTTAACAAGCATGGGACAAACTTCTAAGTTCTAGGAGAGAGGCTGGCTGAGGTCAACCCAAACTTACCCCTAAGAGAAACTAGACTCAGGACACTGGGAAGCTGAGGAAATGTTGAAATAGTGTGTGGAGCTTGGAAAGAGGGGGAGGCTCACAGCAAAAAGCCACAAAGAACAGAAAAAGTACTCAGGAAAAACCTACTACAACAACACTCCACACCCAGACCTCTTCCAGGCAATTTTTAAGTTCTCAGCACCTGGACCTGGCGATAAGAACAGCAAAACTAGGGACCTTAGGAGGCTAAGGAAATGTAGAGATAGGACATGGAACTTGGGCAGAGAGAACTGGTTCAAAGCAAAACGTCACAGAGACCCCCAAAATAGCCTGTGGGTAAAAACCTCTTCAGTGCTCAATACAGAGACTTGCCTACACTCCACATCCAGATCTCTGTGAGGCAATATTTGAGTTCTTAGGGACTAGACCTGACTCTAAAAGCAGCTGACACTGCTGAGGACTGGGAAAATTATCCTCAGGGCAAAAACCTCTCCAGAGCCCAATGCAAGATCACCCACATTCCTCACATAGACATCTGACCAGGAAGGAGCAAGGAGATGGCCATCAACTCCCAGGAACTAAAATACACAAACACACACACCAAAAAAACCAAGAAGGAAACTTTAACCTGAGATATTTTTTATGCAGAAAAAACCCAGACTAAAGAAGAGACAGCAGAATATGACCAACAATTAAACACACCCAAACCTTTGGGGGAAAAAATAGAAATGGGTCATAAATTCTTGAAGACTTTAAATCTGAGATTGTGAGAAAAATGGAAGAGATAGGACAGGAAAAGTGGGAAATGGTTCAAAAAGAAAATAACAGTTTAAAAGACAGAATCTCCCACTTGGAAATTGAAGCCCAGTAATCAAATTAAATAAAAAGCAAACTGAAGACCAGAAAGAACCAGCGAGAAGCCAAGAAAAGCAGGACAGATCAAAGCAAAAAGGAAAATAAAAAGATCTTAGCTGAAAAGCAGTGATTAAAAACTAGAATTGGGCAAGTAGAAGCCAATGATCTCACAAGACAGCAAGAATTAATAAAGCAAAGTCAAAAGAATGACTAATAAGGCAACACAAAATATCTCATTGAGAGAGTGGTTGACCTTGAAAATAGATCTCAGAGAGACTATTTGAGAATCATAGGCCTACCTGAAAACCTGTAAACAAACAGAAACCTTGACATCATACTACAAGAAATTATCCAAGAAAACTGCCATGAGCTTCTGCAACAAGAGGGCAAAATAGACATTGCAAGAGTCCATAGATCACCTGCTACACTAAATCCTCAAAAGACAAATCCCAGGAATGTAATTGCCAAATGCATGAGCTTCCAAGCTAAGGAGAAAATATTACAAGAAGGCAGAATGAGGCAATTCAGAAATCAAGGACCATCAATCAGCATTACCCAGGATCTTGAAGCCTCCACACTAAAAGACCACAAGGCTTGGAATACGATATTCATAAAGGCAAGAGAATTGGCTCTACAAGCAAAGATCACCTACCCATCAAAATTAACTATAGACTTTGAGAGGAAAGTATAGGCATTCAAAAAAATAGAAGGCTTCTAAATATTTGTAAAGAAAAGACCAGAACTAAACAGAAAATTTGACAGTGAAATAAAAAAAACAAGAGAAACATGAAAAAGAAAATAAGATAGAGATGTCTTATCTTTTGTTCTCTAAGGGTCTCAATAATCCCAAATTGTTCATATTCCTATATGGAAAAATGTTACTTGTAACTGTCAAAAACTGTATTTACCATTATAGTAGTTAGAAGAATTATCTATAGGTAGAGATTGGGATACTAAGTGGTTTAAAGTCATATATAAAAAAAGAAAAAGAAAGAAAGTGGTGTGGGGGGAGAGAAGATGGCACCAAGAAAAGCTTGAAAGAATAAGAAAATTAGGATAATCTATATTACACAAAAAGGCACATACGAGTGGGAGGGGAAGAATACAACTATAAGAAGGAGAGGAAGAGAGTGCTAATACGTAATACTCAAACCTTACCCTCAGTGGAATCAATTCCAAGAGGGAAGAGCATCTAGATCCATTGGGGTATTGAATTCTATCTTATAGTATAGAGAAATTAAGAGGGGAAAACTAAGGGGGGGAGTTAAAAAGGGAGGGGAAGAGAACGAGAAGGGTATTTAATAGACTCTAAAAAATAAAGGGAAATAATAAGGGAGGGGGTGGAAAAGGAGGGTGGGGAGGGAAGTAATACTAGGGAGGGAGTGTGTGTGTGGTAGCTTAAAAAGGCAAAAAGAAAAATAAAAGGAATAAGAAGGGAGGGGATAAAGGAAAGTAAAATAAGGGTGGTGATTAAGGGGACTGATTAAAAACAGAACACTGGTGTAGAAGGAAATAGTGAAAGAGGAAAGGGCAGGACAAGGAGAGAAAAAATGTTGGAAAATACACAGGTAGTAATCATAACTTTGAATGTGAATGGGATGAACTTACCCATAAAACTCAAGCAAATAGCACAGTGGATTAGAAACCAAAATCCTACCATATGTTATTTACAAGAAACACACATGAGTCAGGTAGACACAAACAGATTATGGCTGAAATGCTGGAGCAAAATCTCTTGGGTTTCAAATGAGAAAAAGAAAACAGGAGTTGTAATCATGATATCTGACAAAACCAAAGCAAAAATAGATCTGATTAAAAGATATAGGGAAGAGAATTATGTCCTGATGAAAAGCAATATAGACAATGAGGAAATATCAGTAATAACATGTATGCACCAAATAGCATAGCATCCAAATTTCTAAAAAAGAAATTAGAGGAGTTGAAGGAGGAAACAGATAGTAAAACTATACCAGTGGGAGGCCTGAAACTTCTTCTATCATATCTAGATAAATCAAACCAAAAAATAAATAAGAAAGAGATAATAGATGTAAATGAAATCTTGGAAAAATTAGAGTTAATATATATATATATATGTATATATATATATATATATATATATATATATATATATGGGGAAAAATAGGGACAAAAAGGAATATACCTTCTTTTCAGTAGCACATGGTACATTCACAAAGATTGATCATGTACTAGGGCATAAAAACATGGCAAACAAGTGCAAATGAGCATAAATTATAAATGCAAACTTCTCAGACCACAATGCAATGAAAATAATAATTAGTAAGTGTACATAGAGAAGCAAATCAAAAATCAAAAATTAATTGGAAATTAAATGATATAATTCTCCAAAATCAGTTAGTTAAAGAACAAATCATAGAAACAATTAACAATTTCATTGAAGAAAATGATAATAATGAAACATCCTTTCAAAATCTATGGGATGTAGCCAAAGCAGTACTAAGGGGGGGAATTTATATCCTTGCATTCCTATATTAACCAAATAGGGAGGGCAGAAGTCAAAGAATTGGGCATGCAAATTAAAAATCTAGGAAGTGAACAAATTAAAAATCCCAAGATGAAAACTAAATTATTGATCCTAAAAATTAAAGGATAAATGAATAAAATTTAAAGTAAAAGAACTATTGAATTAATAAACAAAACTAGAAGCTGGTACTTTGAAAAAAAAATTAGCAAAGTACTGGTCAACATAATAAAAAAAGGAAAGAAGAAAACCAAATTGACAGTATTCAAGATGAAAAGGGAGACCACACTACCAATGAAAAGGAAATCAAGGCAATAATTAAAAACTATTTTGCCCAATTATTTGGCAATAAATATGCCAATCTAGGTGATAAGGATGAATATTTACAAAAATTATAAATTGTCTAGATTAACAGAAGAAGAAGTAGAATACTTAAAATATCCCATATTGGAAAAAAAAATTAACAGGCCATCAAAGTACTCCCTAAGAAAGAAGCCCTAGGGCCTGATGATTTCACAAGTGAATTCTATCAAACATTTAAATAACAACTAATGCCAATACTATACAACTATTTGACATAATAAGCAAAGAAGGAGTTCTACCAAATTCTTTTTATGACACAAATATCGTACTGATTCCAAAGCCAGGTAGATCAAAAACAGAGAAAGAAAACTTTACACCAATCACCTTAATGATCATAGATTAAAAACCTTAAATAGAATACTAGCAAAAAGACTTCAGGAAGTGATCATGAGGATTATTCATTATGATCAGGTAGGATTTATATCATGAATGTAAGGATGGTTCAATATCAGGAAAACCATTCACATAATTGACCATATCAACAAGCAAACCAACTAAAATCACAAGATTATATCAATAAATACAGAAAAAGCCTTTGACAAAATACAACACTCATTCTTATTGAAAACACTAAAAATAGGAATAGATGGGCCTTTTCTAAAAATAATAAACAGGATATAATATATCTAAAACCATCAGCAAGAATCATCTGTCATGGGCATAAATTAGAAACATTCTCAACAAGATCAAGAGTGAAACAAGGATGCCCATTATCACCTTTATTATTTAACATTGTACTAGAAACACTAGCAATAGCAATTAGAGAAGAAAAAGAAATTGAAGGTATTAAAATAGGTAATGAAGAGACCAAGCTATCACTCCTTGCGAATGATATGATGGTCTACTTAAAGAATCCTAGAGAATCAACTAAAAAGCTAGTGGAAATCATCAGCAACTTTAGCAAAGTTGCAGGATACAAAATAAACCCACATGAGTCATCAGCATTTCTATATATCTTCAACACATCTCAGCAGCAAGAATTAGAAAGAGAAATTCCATTTAAAATCACCATAGACAAAATAAAATACTTAGGAATCTATTTGCCAAGACAAACACAGGAACTATATGAAGACAACTATAAAACACTCTCCACACAATTAAAACTAGATCTAAATAATTGGAAAAACATCAACTGCTCATGGGTAGGATGAGCTAACATAATAAAAATGACAATGCTTTCCAAACAAATTTACTTATTTGGTGCCATGTCCATCAAATTACCAAAAAACTTTTTTTTTTTTTTTACTGAATTAGGAAAAACAATAACAAAGTTTATTTGGAAAAAATAAAAGATCAAGAATATCAAAGAAAATAATGAAAAAAATGCAAAGTAATGTTGCCTACCAGATATTAAAATGTATTATAAAGCAGTGGTCATCAAAACCATATGGTACTGGCTAAGAGATGGAGGATCAGTGGAATAGACTTGTGGTAAGTGACCTCAACAAGGCAGTCTATGATAAACTCAAAGATCTCAGCTTTTGGGCAAAGATCCAATATTTGACAAAAACTGCTGGGAAAATTGTAAAACATTATGGGAGAGATTAGGTCTAGATCAACATCTCACACCCTACATCAAGATAAACTCAGAATGGGTGAATGACTTGAACATAAAGAATGAAACTATAAGTAAATTAGGTAAACACAGAATAGTATACTTGTCAGATCTTTGGGAAAGGAAAGATTTTAAGACCAAGCAAGAGTTAGAAAAAATTAAAAAATGTAAAATTAATAATTTTGATTACATTAAATTAAAAGGTTTTGGTACAAACAAAACCAATGCAATCAAAATTAGAAGGTAAGTATCAAATTGGGAAAAAATCTTTATAACAAAAGCCTCTGACAAAGGTCTAATCACTCAACTATATAAGGATCTAAACCAATTGAATAAAAAAAATCAAGCCATTTCCAAAATGATAAATAGGTAAAGGAAATGAATAGGCAATTTTCAAATAAAAAAATAAAAACTATTAATAAATACATGAAAAGATGTTCTAAATCTCTTATAATCAGAGAAATGCAAATCAAAACAACTCTGAGGTATCACTTCACACCTAGCAGATTGACTAACATGGCAGTGAAGGAAAGTAATAAATGTTGGAGAGGATATGCTAAAATTGGTACATTAATGTATTGCTTGTGGAGTTGTGAACAGATTCAGTTATTCTAGAAGGTAATTTGGAACTATGCCCAAAGGGCGATAAAAGACTGTCTGGCCTTTGATCCCACCATCATACTGCTGGTTTTGTACCCCAAAGAGATAATAAGGAAAAAGTCTTGGACAAGAATATTCATAGCCACACTGTTTGTGGTGGCAAAAGAAATGGAAAATGACGGGATTCCCTTCAATTGGGGAATGGCTGAACAAATTGTGGTGTATGCTGGTGATGGAATAGTATTGTGCTCAAAGGAAAAATAAACTGGAGGAATTCTATGGGAGCTTGAACAACCTCCATAAATTGATGCAGAGTAAAAGGAGCAGAACCAGGAGAACACTGTACACCGAGACTGATAAACTGTGGTAAAATCAAATGTAATGGACTTCTCTACTAGTAACAATGCAATGATCCAGAACTATTTGGAGGTACATATGAGAAAGAATGCTATCCACATCCAGAGGAAGAACTATAGGAAAAGAAACACAGAAGAAAAACAATTGCTTGATTAATGGGTTGATGGGATTATGACTGAAGAAGTAGACTCTAAAATATCACTCTAGTGCAAGTATTAATAATATGGAAATAGGTCTTGATTTATGAGACATGTTAAACACAGTGGAATTGTGTGTCATATATGGGAACGAGTTGGGGGGAGGGAAGAGAAAGAACATGAGTCTTATAACCATGGAAAAATATTCTAAATCATCTAATTGAATAAAATTTTCAAAAAAAAAAAAGAATGGAATACCAGTGGAATAGATTAGGCACTCAACATGAAATAGCAAATGGCAATAGTCACCTAGTGTTTGACAAGCCTCAGTTTTTGAAAGAAGAATTCACTATATGAGAAAGACTGCTGGGGAAAACTAGAAAACAGTATGGCAGAAATTAGGCACAGACCAATACCTTATGCTATATACCAAGGTATAGTCAAAATAATTTAGAAATAAAGGGTAATACCATAAATAAACCAGGGCAGCATAAATAGTTCACCTAAAGTAGTCTCTTGGTAACCGAGGATGACGATTGTCTTTGTGTGCTTTAATCTGTGATGTAGATGAGTGTGCACAAAGACACTTGGTTGTGAAAGAGATTTAAGTGGAAAAGTTGATGCACACAGACAGTCCCACTCTCTCGGCGTTGGAAGCCTGGGTCCACTGGTACAAAAAGTTGTTACACCTGGAGACTTCCTCAGCTGCATTGGATGGCCGTGTTGTCTTTTGTGCTCCAACACGCCCTAAGCACTCCACAGTGCCTTGCTGTGTCGCCCTCTCAGCCGTTGAACCTTCTTATTGGTTTCTTCTGTCTGTTTGGCCGAAGCAGTCTTCACATGCTGGGTGAGCAATGCCCTAGTTCACCAGGGGTTGCTGACCCGATGGTCACCCTCACAAGGTTTAGCCGGCCGTTCCCCGGGGTGTGGCCGCTGCCGCATGCTAGCAGCTACTGGGAGCCACAAATGAGAGCTGGGTGTCAGGTGAGGGTCAGAGGTTGGAGACCTGTCCTAGGAGGACATGACAAGCCCTCCATACCAGAGATACTACCCCTCCTTGAGCACCCCATACACCCCAAGATCTATAGATAATGGAAAAATCTACATCAAAACAAGACACAGAACATTATAAGATAGAAAATAGGTATCTTTGACTGAATTAAATTAGAACATGTCTACACAACCAAAAAAAATGTAATTAAGATTAAAAGGTAAATAAAAAACTGGGGAGAAAAATCTTCATAAGTCACTGAAAAAGGCTTCCTTTCTCAAATTTATAGAGAACTAAGTCAAATCTAGAAGAATAAAAAGCATTTCCCTATTAACAAATGATCTAAGGATATGAACGGGCAATTCTCAAATGATGAAATTAAAATTATTTTTAATCATATGAAAAAATGCTCCAAATCATTATTAATTTGAAAAAAAAAAGCAATTCTCAGGTACCAACTCATACCCACCAGACTGGCTAACATGACAAAAAAGGAATAATAAATGTGAGATGAGATATGAAAAAAAATGGGACACTAATACACTGCTTTTGGAGCTGTGAATTGATATAACCTTAATTCTAGAGATCAATCTGGATCCATGCTTTGTGTCATAAAACAATGCATATTTTTTGACAGCAATATTAATAGGAGGTGTATATCCCAGAGCGGTTAAAGATAGCAGAAAAGAACATACCTGCATAAAAATATAGCAGTTCTTTTAATGATGGCAAGGAAGTGGAAACTTAAGGGATGTCTATCAACTTGTGAATGGCTGAAAAAAAAATGTGGTACATGCTTGTACTAGAATACTATTATGCCATAAGAAATGACCAACAAGGTAATCATAAAAAAAAAAAAAAACCTAGAAAGACTTATATAAAGTGATCTAAAATGTAGCCAAATCAGAAGAGCTATAATATATGATGATAAGGTATGAATAACTTAACTATTGTCAAGAAGGACAACTCCAAGTCTTAAGATGAGAAAGCATATCTACCCCATAGAAGTAACAGAAAGAATTGGAATGCAGCTTGAAACATACCATTCTTTACTTTCTTTCCTCCAGGAATATTTCTCTAGGGTTGGCAACCTGGTTCAATGAAATTCTAAAATGATCCTTGTCCCTGATAGCCTGTTTTCAAGAAAGTCCTTTGCTGATCCATGAGACTGAATCATCAACCCTCAAACATCCCCTGGAATACCTTAGATAGGATGAGCAGATATAGGCATTTTAAATACCCTTTTTGTTTTCTTAGTTTCTCCTTTTGTATTTTGCCTACTTCCAGTTACTCTAACTTTGGCTATTGCATCTAGACCTCTCCCAGTCAGTTTAGATCCCACTTATGCAGGTCCCAAGCAAGAGGCAAGGCATAAGTACTCCCCTTTCTCTGAAATCTATGCTAACACACTGCTTTCTGCAGTTCAGTGGAAGTTACAGTACTGAGGTTCTGTGTCTTCCCAGATTAATCTTTCTACCATTATTGTAACTGCTTTGATGGTTCTGCATTTTTTTAGGTTGACAAGTGGAAGCAATTCACAGCATGGCAGACATGGAAATATGTATTATGTGATGAAAAATGTAAATAAAGCAGAGGAAATTGTCAAGAGAAAAGGGTCTTTAATAATGAAAAAAAAATACCTTCACTCTGGCAACCTCCTGCTCTCCTGCCAAAGCCCAGGATAAAAGCCCTAACCCAGCATGGGATTGGTCCACTTTTGGACCAGTCTCCTGCCAGGATGTAAAAAGAATGGAACCCTGGGACAAGTAGGGAATGCTAGGGGATATTTTTCAAAACGAACTATTATATGATAATATATGTACAACCTAAATCATATTTCCTGCTTTCTAAGAGAGGGGAAAGAGAGAGGGAGAGAATATGGTTTGCAAAATTTCAGAAAAACATATAAGAAATTGTACTGACATGTAATCTGGAATTTTAAAAAATGAGAGGAAAAAAGATAAATTGACTCAACAACCCATTGTGTTCCCAGTGCTGGGGAATGGGGAGAGTTACTTCATTCTCTTGGGTAGAAAAGTCATATGTCTCACCTGTGTTGTGTCCCTACCTGTGTAAAGTGTCATGTACTTGGGGAGGAACTAAACTACATGGGCCCACCTCATTCACTGATGGAAACCTAACAAAATTGGGTATATTGAAGGAATTTAACACTAGTCTGTGCCCCTTTTTCTTTTCTTGGTATTCTAAGATCAGTCTTGCGTTTCAAAAGGAAAGTTTCACATTCAACTTGAAAATAGCCCATTCTCTGAGTTTGCAATTCATCAAAACAAGACAGAAAACATTATAAGATATTGTTAACTAGGAAAAAACACAGAATTACCTAAGTTGTCAGAAAAAACTAATCTTTAGTCAAGAAAGGGATAGGTCCAATATGCAGCTGTTACACAGAGTCCAGCACCAAAAACTTTACAGGGCCTACACCCTGGTGTTGTGGGGTATACAGGTGTACCCCTGGGGTTCAGAAAGGATACCTTTCACAAGAATGCAAGACTCTGAAACTTAGCTTAAAAGTAAAGAGAGAGATTTATTAATAATGTTGAATTTTCAGCCAGCAAGACAGCAAAAAAAAAAAGGAAAAAAAAGGATCAAACTAAGAGCTGGGCTTCCCAAAAGAGGTCTTGTCTTTAATACAATGGGAGAAGCTTCTAAAACAAATAAAGGCACTCAGCATTTGACTATGTCCACTAATCTCACACAAATGAGGGTCCCCAAAAAGTTTAAGGTCTATAATTCAGCCCCAAACAGGTGTGTCTAGTACTGGGGTTTCTCAAAGGGTTGGGGTAAATGTGAGGTGTCCAGTTTTCAAGTTGACAATATAAAACAGATAACTTTGACTCCATTGACTACAACTCTGATTGAATTAATAACAAGGGGCTTATCTGTATAAGGGGGATGGCATGGGCTTTGTACCCCCAGAAACTCAGGCAAACTCTTGTCAGGGAAATTCCTCTGCTCTCTTAGGCCCTCTGACTCCCAACCCAAAACACCTGACCTTAGAGATCACGCTCCTTTGATTGCCCCCATTGAATTGAGATGGCCAAAGAGATGCACCTCCTTCCTTCATCCTCCAAATCAAGAGAACCCTTGCTCTAGAGTCAAGGCCTCACTGTTGTAAAGAATATACAAACCCCAGAATTGAGGCTTTGGGAAGCAGCCCCCCAGGTTGCTCCACTCATGCTGTCTTGCTGGCTGAAAATTCAACATTACTAATAAATCTCTTTACTTTTAAGCTAAGTTTCGGGGTCTTGCATTCTTGTGAAAGGTATCCTTCCTGAACTCCAGGGGTTCATACTCTGAACCCTGACATGGGCACTGTACCCCTGAAACCTAGGCAAACTATTATCAGGGGAACTCCCTTGTTTTTTTTCCTGACTCTGAGACTAAAAACACCCAATGACCCCTCTAGGATCCTGAGATGACTATCTTCCTTTGATCGTCCTCTAGATGGACAGAAAGATGCACCTTCAGACCACACCTCGATCCTATCAGACATCTGTTTGTCCCCTAAAACTAAGGAATCTTTATGTCACTAGGCAGACCCCAGTATGATCACCTTACCTCATGCCTGAGTGACTAACTGTTGTGAAAAATGCATAAAATCCCCAGAACTGATGTCATCTGGGAGAACAGCCTTTCCTTTCATGCTGTCCTCCCAGGGAACTGCTCCCCACCTTGCTGTTCTACCTTGCTATCCTCCTGGCCACTTTCAACATTACTTTCTAAATTAACAAATCTCTTTTTGTCTTTAAGCTAAGTTTTGGAGTCATTGCATGCTTGCAAAAGGCTTCCTTCTCAAGCCCAAAAAGGCTATCCTTCTATTCCCATAACATTTTTGGCTCCAACGTGGTTTTTTGGCTGTCCTGAAAGCTCCTCCTGTCCCCTGGATCGCCCACGAGGACAGGGCTTCTCAGGCAGGAAGGAGCCTTTTCTTTGACTCCTGAAACCCCCATCTTTTGGGTGATATCTCTGTGGGAATTCTTTCATGCTCTTTCTCCCATCAGCCCCAGATCAATCTGGCCACTGGAGTTTGGGGTCTGTCTGTTGGCTTCCCCTTATACTAGAAGACATTTTAGTTGTGTGGGAAAATCTTGAGTGCTTGCCTCAGTGCTAGAACTGAGTGCTCTTGGTCTGGAAACCTGTGGACGCACAGTTGTTGACCCTTGGTGTGGAATTGGCCACTTTTGCATCTAAATGGGACAGAGACAGAGCATACCCCGAGATTCCCCTTTGGGGAATTATTAATACTTAATAATTGGAAAAAATTGGCACTAAACAGCTTAAAGTAAAAGCAATTAATTTCTTTTTGTAATGTTGTCTGGCCACGTTACATCCTTGGTGATCAAGAAACATGGCCTATCAATGGTACCCTACATTATAATACCATCAGACAATTGGACTTATTCTGCAGAAGGGAAGGGAAATGGACAGCCATTCCCTACATTTCTGCTTTCATTAAACTCAGCCAGAATCCTGAGCTAAGACGATTATGGTGCATGTGCCTTGCCACCTCCTTACTGACCCCTTCTGGGGAAAGTCCCCAACAGGATGTTCTGGATGACTTAGCTCTCCCAAGCAATTTAGCTTCTGTGAGGGGTAGGGAGATAACATCGCCTACCTTCCCCTCCTCCAAAACTAACCTCTACTACAGAATCTCCTCCAAATCCTCCTGGTTCCTCTCTCCAACCCTCGGCTCCAAACCCTCTGCCTTACTCTTGGGGTTCAGAGCCTGAGACCACTCCTCTCTCTACTCCCAACTGTAATATCCTTTTGTACCCACCACTGCCTAAGGATAATGTTACCTCGCCCATTCCTCAACCAAGCCCACTCCACACTCGGAGCAGACTTGAGCTATGGTGACAGGGACCACCTCCTCCCTATGAGAGAGGTACCCTCGCCAGATGGGCTGGCTCGGGTACATGTTTCCTTTTCTATGACTGATCTAGCCCAGATGAAGGAGAAATTGGGTCGCTACTCAGAGAACCATACCAAATTCATTGAGGATTTTAAATCCCTTACCCTGCAGTTTGACCTGTCCTGGGCAGATCTGCATATTATTATCTCCACCTGCTGCACCCTAGATGAGAAAAAACGTATCTGGGATTTGGCTGTAGAAATAGGTGATGAGAAAGCCCTAGCTGGCACATGGGTAGGAGTTCCTGGTGTCACAGCAGTCCCAGGGCAAGATCCTGGATGGGACTATATGAATGAAAGGGATAGACTTAGGAGAGACCATATGATAGACTGTCTCCTTGAGGCCATGCAAAAGTGGATTAGAAAAAGAGTGAATTACAATAAGCTCAAAGAAATCACTCAGGGAAAGGAGGAGAATCCAGCCCTCTTCCTGTCCCTAGTGGAAACCATGAAGCAATATACCAATGTCCACCCAGACACTGATGAGGGGGCACTTATCTTAAGGCTCCACTTTATAGGGCAGTCTGCCCCAGACATCAGGCAAAAACTGCAAAAGCTGGATCTGGGACCTCAGACTCCAATTAACCAATTAATGGATGCTGCTTTTAAGGTTTTTCACAACAGAGATCTTGTTGAGACAGGACAGAAACGTGAGAAACTCCTTATGGCAGCTCTCACCTCTCTGACCTATGGGCAGAGGCCAAGGGGCTCTTGCTACACCTGTGGACGGAATGGGCACTGGTCGAAGGACTGTCCTTCAAAGGGAAGACCACCCACGACTCCATGTCCAGCCTGTGGCCAACAGGGACACTGGAAACGGCAGTGCCCCACCAACCAGAGACCCCAGCGACCCAAGAGGTACGTTCCTGACCTCCAGTCTTGTGAGGACTCAGAATAGGGCTGCCCTAGGGTTTTCTCGCTCCCAGTTTACATCACCATGGCCGAAGCCAGGGTTATTCTCAAGGTTGAAGGTAAGAAAGTTACCTTTCTAATTGACACAGGAGCCACCTATTCTGTTCTCCAAACTCACAATGGTCCTACATTCTATTTGCAGCACAAGGTAATTGGAGTTGGGGGAAAGACTCTTAGCTGTAGAGAGATGGCACCACTAACATGTGCCCATGAAGATAAATTATTCCAACATATATTCCTTGTTATTCCTTCCTCCCCATGTCCTCTACTGGGCAGGGACCTTATGAAAAAATTGGGCTTGCAATTTTCGATTATCTCAGTTTTAAACTCTCCAAACAGTGCTTTGCATAAGTCTGCAACAATCTCTTCAGAGATCTGGGAGAAAGTACCTTCCATTGTCTGGGATCAAGGCATACCAGGAAGAGCCCTCTAGGCAGATCCGGTAATGATAAGACTCAAGCCTGATTCCCTTTACCCGCACAGGAAGCAATATCTCATTTCCCCAGAGGCCAGAGAAGGATTACAACCTATCATAGATAAATTCCTAGTCTATGGCCTCTTAGAAGAATGCACCTCACCTTGCAATTCCCCCACCCTGCCAATAAAGAAGCCAGAGAGGAACTGGCTTATGGTTCAAGATCTCAGGCATATTAATGAAGCAATAATTTCTGTTCACCCCATTATCCCAAACCCGCATACAATCCTAACTAAGATACCAGGGGAACTCTCAGTGGTTCTCTGTCATTGACTCAAAAGACACCTTCTTTTGCATACCCTTGCACCCAAAATGCAGATTCCTCTTTGCCTTTGAGTGGGTTTCTCCCTCAGACCCCCAACCCCATCAGGTCATCTGATCCATCCTGCCACAGGGCCTAAGAGACAGCCCCCACTACTTTGGGGCTGCCCTCAACAAAGATCTTAGAGCCCTGAGACTCAGGAGCAGCGCAATCTTGCAGTATGTCGATGACATTTTAATATCTAGTCCTTCTGAGGCTGCCTGTATCACAGACACCATTTCTACCCTAACTTTTCTAGGAGAATGGGGTTACAAGGTTTCTGCTTCTAAAGCCCAACTTGTCTCCCAGTCTGTAACTTATTTGGGGCACACCCTAACCCCAAATTCCCGCTCCCTGACCACAGAGAGGAAACAGGCCATACTGTCCATTCCTGTCCCCTCTACCAAAAGACAGCTCCGAACTTTTCTGGGTATGACAGGATTCTGCCATATCTGGATACCTAATTTCGGGATCATTGCAAAACCTCTCTATGAAGCCACTCAGGGGCCTGATTCGGAACCCCTGGATTGGGGGGGAGACCAGGAACAAGCCTTTTCACTCTTAAAAACCAGGCTTTCTTCCACCCCTGCCCTAGGGATTCCAGACCTTGAAAAGCCTTGAAAAGCAGTTTGCCCTAAGCGTTCTAGCACAGTACCTAGGACCTGACCTCCGCCCCATTGCTTACTTCTCCAAACAACTCGACTCAGTTAGCAGGCGATGGCTACCATGCTTGAGGGCAGTCTCTGCCATGGTCCTCATGGCAGAAGTCCTCATGGCAGAAGAGGCATTTAAACTAACTCTGGGTCAACCCCTAGAAATTCTGACCCCCCATTGGGTCCTCAGCATTCTGGAGGCTAGAGGTCACAGATGGCTCTCTGGGGGCCTTCTCACTAAGTACCAGGCTCTTTTACTGGACACACCCGGCCTTACCCTGAAGGTATGCAGGACATTAAATCCAACTACCCTCCTCCCTCTTCCTGGAGACCCCACCTACCATGACTGTGAGGAATTGATAGACCACACTATTCAACCCTGTTCAAACCATTCTTTAGAGGATGTGATTTGGCTATTTCCTGATCAATAACAATAGAGATACTTGGAATGACAGAATCAGGTCTTGGAAACTACAATCTCCACCCTACTCAGGGTAACAAGATTAGGAAGGGCTGCAGCAAAACTCAAGATTTAATTATTTGAGAATATGGCCTTCAACAGAGATGTGCAAAAAGGACAGACCTCTGGGTGGTCCTAGGTCAAGCTAGAGCCACCATTGGCACATGTGAGACAGAGGAAGTGAGGTAGAGGACAGCTCAGGAGTTCTCGTGACTTCCTGTGAGGAGAGAGAGAGATGGTTGGAACCTGGTGCTTGGAGTTGGAGGAGCCCACAGACTGTTTTTTTCCATTTTGGTCACGTAAGTGATAGGGACTGATCTCTTTCTTTGCCTTGACTATCCAGGGCCTTGGGCCCACTTTGGCTCAGCCTAAGCAGAGTGGGTATTTAAGCCCTATTTCCTTCTCTCCCCTTTCCCTCTCCCTTTCTCTCCCTCTAATACTTTCTTCCTCCTGTTTGTAATTAAAACACCATAAAAGTTGGCAGCTGACTTGAGTGTTTCATTTAGGAATTACGTAGCTGAATTCCTTGGCGACCTTAAATAAATCTATATCAGTGTTTTGTAAAAAATAGACTTGAATACAGGACTACAATGCCCATGAGCCTTTGCTCTACTCCCCCCAGAATGCCTTGTAATCTCACTTGGGCTGAGATCGAGAAGGTATTTAAGCTGATTCAAAGGCTTTTGAGGGCTCTTGGCTCTTGGACTTCCGTTTTGAGGCAGGCATGGCTTTTTTTCATAATGTAGGTGAGGTTGTGTCTAGGCCACTCTATGGCCTGGACACGTGTTTCTTATCCTTTATTTTCTTTAATCCTTAATCTTCAATAAACCTCTAAAAATATAATACTCCTTGCCGAGAGAAACTAATTTCTACCTGCCTCAGTCTCCCCGTCTCCCCTAAATTTTAATCTTTACACTTTTAAGGTGATTTCCTTATCATACCAGTCTGTCATATTATAAAACAAGAAACATATTGCTTACACTATAGAAAAATTAATAGAGGAAATAAAATGAACAATGATATGTTTCAATCTGTATTTGGATTTATTCTGTTTCTTCTATGACAAGCAATATCCTTTTTAGTCATGAGATCTTTGGAGTTGTCCTGAATCCTTGCCTTATTGATGATAGTTAAATCATTCACAGTTGGACATCATACATCATTGTTGTTACTGTGTAGAATATTTGCCTTGTTCTGCTTACTTCATTTTACATCACTTCACATAAGTCTTTCCTGGGCTTTTTTTTTAGCAAAATTATTTGTCATTTCTTATGGTACAAGCATATTCTATTACACAAATATGAACAACTTGTTGGTCATTTCTCAATTGATGAATATCTTTTCAGTTTCTATTTATTTGCCGCCCCAAAAAGAGCTGCTATTAGTATTTTTAGAATATATAGTTTATTTTTCCTTTTCTTTGATCACCTTAGGAAATAAACCTAATAGTGGTATTAGTGGCTCAAAAGATATACATAGTTTTATAATTCTTTGAATATACTTCCAGATTACTCTCCAAAATAGTTGATCAGTCTATAGAACGTGTGTGTGTGTGTGTGTGTGTGTGCGTGCACACACATTTGGACTAAGGGTTACATAGTGAGCCCATCAGATTTAAATTTGCTGCAATAAAGTTTGAATGCTTAGCAGTTCAATTTTGGAAAGGACCTCAGGAAGGTTTCCTATGACTTCAAGGATAAAATACTAAAACATTTTCCATACATATTGTAAGAGGGGAAAAGGGGTTAATTTATAAAAAGGTTGGACTGAATTATTTAAGAATATGGTTCCAAGGAATTTAATTTAGTCCAAAGAGATTTATTTACAATTTATTAACAACATATAGAAAGAGTGATGTAAGAAATTAGAGAGGATAGGGTAAGATATCTAGCCAAAGCACTAAGTAATTTACTCCAAGCCTCTGGCTAACCTGGGCAGGGAGAGTTAGTACTTTGCCAGAGAGGCCTTGGCAAAGCCAAGGACCTGAGAATGTCTCTCTCAAGAGGTAGATCTCTCCTGAGGCTAGTCTCTTCAGAAAATCCAGGAAAGGAGTCAGCTTTTTCCATCAAAACGTGACAGTCCAAAGGGAGAGATTCAAGGACCGTCTCACCAGGAAAGGTCTCAGGTCCAGTCAGCAGATTCTTCCCCAGCCTCCAAGATGAACTCTGAACTCCAGAAGAAGACAACATTCAAGTTGAACTCCACTCAGGAAGTTGTAACTCCCTTTTAAAGACACTTTCTTTTGCGTCACTTCCTGGGCATTCCCCTAATTTTCTGTCTACTAATTACAGTTGAAGCTTTGCTTAGGACCGCCCATAGTATAGTCAGTTTGATTCTGATTCATCACCTACTATTGCACATGTGGGTCACAGACCTCCCCCACTTAATGATTAAGTTGGATGTTTACACTTTTGGCGATTAAATCTAAAAACTGGGCAGGGGAGTTAATTTAACTTTCACAATGGGGGGAGAGTTAAATTTAATCTTCACAATATGAAGCAACAACTCCATTAATTGCCTTTTTACAAGCTGCTCTCTATTCATTAAATGTTCTCTCCCATCTCCTCTTCCTCTTGGAATCCCTCATTTCCTACAGGATTCAGCTCAAATAATACTGGTAGGAGGCATTCCCTTCATAGTACCTCCCAGAATTATTAGAGCTCAAAAATATTTTTTACTTATCAATGTATATTTTGTCTTTCAATGCAGACCTACACTGAATAGAATGTAAGTTTCCTAAGAAAAGGAATTACTTGAATTTTGTTCTTTGCATAAAGAATAGAACAAAGCCTTGAACATAGACAGATAAGTAATAAATCTGTTGAACTGAACTGAATTTGCTTTAATTTTACTGGAAGAAAAAGAGAAGTTTAAAGACTGTTGGGAAAGGGAGGGTTTTTCAATCATTTAACAAGTATGTGGAAAACCCAGCACTTTTCTAAGCATTGTGGGAAATTCAAGGGAAGCATAAGTTCACACAATAAGAAAAGAAAATGATAGTGAAAATGGATTCCTTAGTAACTTAGTGAATCCCCCTTTCTGGTAATATTTAAATATAAGAATTTTCAATCAATGGAAGATTTAAGGATTCACAGAATAGTAACTTAAGATTTGTACTGGATCTGAAGGATCATCTAACCCAAATCTTCTCATTTTACTAAGGTGAAAGTGAGGTCTAAAGCTTCACTGACACTTGTATAAGGTCACAGTACAAATGACCCAGGAAGAAAATAAAATCTTCTGTTCTCACTTTTAGGGCTTTTTTCCTGAGTCATGTTTAGTCAATGGAATAATTCATTGGACCACTTGGGAGTCAGGTACCACAACTAATGGTAAGCATGACACTTCTAATTTGATTCTAATTACAACTTCTAATGGAAGGCAAATAAATTTCATACCTTTCATCATACACCCTCACCTTGTGAGTCTAACTCTCATGTTTCAGTAGGTATGGTGGGAAAGATGGTTATAAAAGTCAATGATTAAAACAAAAGTTTTTAATGTTAACAAAAAATACATCAGAAGTGAAGTTAAAGCCAACAATAAAATCAAGGAGGAAAAAATTGCCTTTATTAACAAAAATTGTGAGTCCATGTGATACTTTTCATGCAATGTTTAGTAATCCATTATAATTTTTATCTAAATGTTTGGGAAAGAAAAAAAAAACAATTACTTGCCCAGATCAACCCCAGAAAGAAATTTGGAGCTACTGACACTTGTGGATATTATATAATTTCATGAAGTCAATCAGGGTATAAATATATTGATTAGATAAGAATATCCATTTCTTAAAGCTAGTTCTTGGACCCTCAACCTCATACTACATAACTTTCTTAAACAAAAAGATCAGAGTTTTATCATGAATGACATTTTAAAGTGGACAGAACAAGGTACTTGCAAATATAATGTAGGGTAAGGAGACAACATGACCCAGAAGGACTCATCCATTTTTTATTTCTCTGATAACTCCCTGAGCATACCCATGAATTCCCCAAAGCTAGACAAGGTCAGGATAAACTATTAGCCTTTTTCTCGAACTTTTTGAAGAAATATGAACCAGCAGCTATTTCATGAAGTTGACAAACCTAGAAAGCATCAGGGTGAATTACCAGGAGTCACAGAAATTAGAAATTTGCTTCCTAACTTCTGGTGTCCTGTATGTCTTTTGATAAATCAACAGATATTTGTGTGTGCATGGGAAGCTAATATTTTATCATGTATGCTTAATGAATTAATTTGTATTGTAGATTCCCAAACTCTGTTCCATCCATCACAGCTTACAAAAATGTGAAGTGTAATGTGAATTTCTAATTCAATCACATTTGAGGGTCATTTAAGAAGAGCTGCTGCATTCACAGAGAAACCCCTAAACCTGGACAATTTTTGTTCAACATACTACAAGAACCAACACAGGAAGAAATACAAGAGAAAACTTAAAATTATTTTTATATTTTTTTGGTATATGACAAACATTTCCCAAAACACACTCCTTTAGCCATAAAACCCTTATAACAAATAAAAAATAGCTTATCAAAGTCAACAAATACTATCAGTGTATCTAATTAAGCCTGCAACATTCTGAACCTGTACTATATCACTTCCCTACCAAAAAGAGTGAAATGTTTCATAAGCTGTTCTCTCATAAGTGTTCCAAGACTATTTCCTGCATCTAATTTAATTTCTGTTGCCTTTACTAGTCATTAGGATATCGTAAATAGACAAATGGTCTTGGAACCACAACAACTCAGGAACAAATGTCACCTCAGACACATACTAGTGTGACCCCCAGACAAGTGACATAATAATGTTGCAATGATCAATGGGGCTACTAAGGCTCTAACTTGCAGAAGAGGTGTTGACCTACATTAACAGAGAGTTTTCTTACTGGAAGTCCCCTACATAAGTGAAATGATCAATTCAGTCCCTGTCCCCTTTATGTAAGGAATTATAGACATCAGATATATTGTTTTTCTGGTTAAGTTTTCTTGGTTTAGTATCAAATCCTATAAGTCTTCCGATGTTCATCTGAAGTTTTTAGATTTGTAATTTTATGTCATTCAATAATATTGAATTCTATTCACATATAATAGTTCTGTTCAATCTATCCAAGTTATAAACACTTTATTTCCAGGTCTTTCCTACTATAAAAGTGCTATATGAACACTGTGTGTGTGTGTATCTGTATGTATGTATTCATCTCTCTATTGAAATAAAGAATAGATTTGGTGTGCACCCCCTCAGAAACTGTCTATGTACATGGCCAACTGTCTCTTCATTGTCTGAACCTAATTAAACCTAATATTGCCTCTGCCATTTCTGACAGACGGTCTATGTATGTGGCAGGATGTTCCCCTTTTTCCTGCCTGACCTTGTCAAATTTGGACCATGCACCAAGTTTGGAACAACATTGCTTAATTGCCTGGATCAAGTCTTCCCTGCACCATTTAAGGTATGACATGAAGATTGGATTGGCGAAATCAAAATCAATTCTTTCATCTGGAGTAGGCCAACTTGTCAAAATGGTATCAGATCTAGTTTTTTTTTTCCACAAATTTCCTTTGTTCATTGGGGCTGAATACTTCTGATAATAGAAAATCAATATCCTTGAAATCAGGATCAAATATTCTGAATGCCCGTTTGAGCTCCTTATGAGCTTTAAAAGGATTGTCCACAAATTTTGGAAATTGGCATTTAATGGAATCAAGTTCTTGTGGAGTGAACTGTCTATGGACCTTAGTGTGAATAGCACCAGCATTAGTTGTTAGCTTGGTGACTTCCTTCAATGGGCATATTTTCTCAGGGGCACTAGCAGCCTGGTTCTCATTATCACTGCTACCCTCATTTTCCTAAGGAGCTTCCTCTGATTGCTCATTGTCCTTGCCCATAACTAGATCTAAACCCTTTTCCTTAATGAGTTATTCAAACATTGCCTTGGTCATTTTGTCCAAGTTATCAATGACCATAACCTTCTCTGCCTTCAGGGGAACCATGAATCTGAAAACTTTCCTCACTAGGGTTAAAGTTGGCAACACAGCCATGAATAGTACATATATTTGTGCCAGGATTTGCCATTGAACTAATTCATTTTGGAAAGGTAATTGTAACACAGTCATTGTCAAGTTTCCTACATAATCCACAGTCTCTCTACTACCATTTGAGTCAGTTTGCTGTACATAATTTTGTAAACCCAAAAGCATGTGATGGTTGCTATGAAAGGGCTGCAGCAAAAGCTCAAGATTTAATTATTTGAGAATATGGCCTTCAACAGACACGTGCAAAGGGGACAGACCTCTGGGCAGTCCTGGGTTAAGCTAGAACCACCATTGGCACAGGTGAGACATGGGAAGTGAGGTAGAGGACAGCTGAGGAGGGCTTCCTTCTTCCTGTGTGGAGGGGAGTGTGGTTGGTTGGAGCCTGGTGCTTGGAGTGGAGGCCCTCAGACTATTTCTCCATTTTGGTCACATGAGTGATAGGGACTGATCTCTTTTCTTTGCCTTGGCTATCCAAGGCCTTGGGCCTTTGGCCCAGCCTAAGCAGAGCGGGTATTTAAGCCCTATTCCCTTTTCTCCCCTTTCTCCCCTTTCTCTCTCTCTCTCTCTCTCTCTCTCTCTCTCTCTCTCTCTCTCTCTCTCTCTCTCTCTCTCTAATACCTTTCTTCCTACTGTTTGTAATTAAAAACTCCATAAAAGGTTGACTGCTGACTTGAGTTTTCATTTAGGAATTACATAGCTGAATTCCTTGGAGACCTTAAATTAATATATATCAGTCTTTTAAAGTGATTTCCATATCACATTGGAAGGAAAGAGATTTATTAACTACCAAAAACTCTCCCTTGAAACATGGGAAGGAAATCCTGAGTTTACTTGAGGCAGTCACTTTACCCAGCCAATTCACTGTCATTCACAGGAGAGGACATCAGGGTCTAGATTCCAACATAGCCCGAGGGAATCATAGGGCAGACCTAGCTGCCAAAGAGGCTGCAAGAGCCACTTCTTTGACTGCTCTGACCCTAACCCCACAACACCCCACAATACCAAAGGGCATTTTTCCCTCATACACTGAGGAGGAAATTGCACAGGCAGAACTTCAGGGATTCACCCTTGAACATAGTGGGTGGTGGCACTCTCCCTCCGGACCTCTGCTCCTTCCTAGTAATCTAATGTGGAAGCTGGTTATGGGATTACATAACTCCACACACTTGGGCAGGGAAGCATTAACCACTCTGATAAAGCCACTTTTCACAGGCAAAGGCATCTCCAAAACCATCTGGGAAGTTTGCAGATCTTGTGCCCTCTGTGGCCAAACCAACAGCACTGGAGCTCTTAGGCCACCTCCCTTTCTCAAGCCCATCCAAGGGAGAGGGGAATCACCTGGTGAGGCTTGGCAGATAGATTTTACCCATTTGCCACCTTGCAAGAGGTACAAGATCCTTTTAGTCTTTGTAGACACCTTCACAGGCTGGCCTGAAGCATTTTCCTCCAGATCAGAGAAAGCACAAGATGTCACAAAGGCCTTACTCAATGAAATCATCCCTAGGTTTGGCCTTCCAAAAACCCTTCAGAGTGACAATGGTCCTGTTTTCATTTCACAGATCACTCAGATGGTCTCTAAGGCTTTGGTAATCACTTACCATTTACACTCAGCCTTGCATCCCCAATCTTCAGGGAAAACAGAAGGTATGAATCAGATCCTAAAAAGAGCCCTCACCAAACTCTGTGAGGAGGCTAAAATTGATTGGGTCCAAGCTCTCCCCATTGCCCTAACCAGAATCAGAATTGCTCCCCGGGCAAAGTTAGGGTTGAGCCCATTTGAATTACTTTATGGGAGACCTTTTCTAACCTCTGATGTTCTTTTAGACACAGAAATGCACAGCCTTGTTCTGTTCTCTAGACAACTTGGCCCAACCCACCAGGTTCTGAGAGAATACGCTAATCAGATCCTCCCCAAACCCTCCATAGAGGATACAAAGGAATCTCTCCACCCAGCCCAGACAGGAGACTTGGTATATCTGAAGACATGGAGTGGATCAAACCACCTAACACCCCGATGGGAGGGGCCCCATAGGGTTATTTTATCCACTCCTACAGCGGTAAAATTAGAGGGGCAGAATACATGGACTCATGTCTCTCGTATTAAACCCTTTATCCCTCTAGAAACAGATGGTGAAGGGGGAATGGAAGCCACTTATTTCTGTGTGCCACTGGAAGATCTCACATTCCTCTTCTGCAGAAAGACCCAACCTAAGGACACTTTGGAATAAGTAGGTCCATCCCCTCCTCCTTGTTATCTTAAATCTCTCTTGTTCTAGCTATGATTATCTCTTTCCTTATATTCTTTGTCCTTTTTGGTATATCACTAATTCCCACAAAGTGGAAATACAAGCCCAAGAGTTACATGAGGTGTTCACTTGGATGGCTGATGCCCATAGAAAGCTGTTTCCTGGCTCATCCTCCTGGAAATCCTGGCTAGATGCCCTCCTTGCCCCATTTATCCCTATCATCCTGATAATTGGGGGTATCTTGATATGTGGACCTTGTATTTACAACCTTGTTATCTCTCTAGTTGCTTCTAGGGTAAAAGCACTCATAGGAGTCACCCAGATGCCAGATTCCACCATAACTTCGGCAACCATCCCAGCCTGATGCTCTGGACACTGCCTACAGTCAATACCTCTCTCTCTCCTAAGGGGTAGGCAGGGACATCTCTATGCCCATCCTCAGCTCTGAAGAAATTACAGAAGACAGACCCCTGTCCTGTTTTCCCTTACATATTAGGAGAGGGGGGAGATGACATGGGCACTGTACCCCAGAAACTCAGGCGAACTATTATCAGGGGAACTCCCTTGTTTTTTTCCTGACTCTGAGACTAAAAACACCCAATGACCCCTCTAGGATCCTGAGATGACTATCTTCCTTTGATCATCCTCTAGATGGACAGAAAGATGCACCTTCAGACCACACCTCGATCCTATCAGACATCTGTTTGTCCCCTAAAACTAAGGAATCTTTATGTCTCTAGGCAGACCCCAGTATGATCACCCCACCTCATGCCTGAGTGACTAACTGTTGTGAAAAATGCATAAAATCCCCAGAACTGATGTCATCTGGGGGAACAGCCTTTCCTTTCATGCTGTCCTCCCAGGGAACTGCTCCCCACCTTGCTGTTCTACCTTGCTATCCTCCTGGCCACTTTCAACATTACTTTCTAAATTAACAAATCTCTTTTTGTCTTTAAGCTAAGTTTTGGAGTCATTGCATGCTTGCAAAAGGCATCCTTCCCAAACCCCAAAAGACTATCCTTCCATGCCCATAATAAACTCCACAACAGCGGACACATGCACACTCTGGGTGGAAGCCAGAAGTTTCATGGCTCCCTGACACCTGGAAGATGCTTGCTTCTTGTCCCACGTGTCTCTTGGCATTCAGAAGATGGGCCTCTGATCCACACTGAGGTTGGAGTGTCTGCCAAATCAAAGACACAGAAAAGGGAAATCACAAATAGCTTAAAAGACACTTAAAAAAGGAAATAGGTTTCTTTGGCCTTGGAATCACTGTGAGAGGAGGCTGTTAGGTGGGCACCGGCAGACCTACCAGTAGAGGGATTTTGCAGTAGGCCTGGGGTAAGCACTGGCTAGTGGGGAGAAGGGTTGTGAAGGGAATAGTGTGCCTGTTTGTTCCCTGACCTATTCTTTTATTTTATTTAATAAGTAATTATAAATTAAGATACAGTTTTCAGAGAGTTTTGGATCTTAACCTTCACATTATGAAAGTTTTATTGTAAGAAACTACTTCATGTTGAAATCCAGGGATCAATCAGTCAACATGTTGTTACCCTTACTAATTTTTAATAAACTATTTTTAAATTTGAGTTTTGCCTTATTAATCAGAGTAAAAGCCCAAAAAGGAAAAAAATTCTTTCAATATGACAACACAATCACATCATTTGTATGCATACATTTTGGGTTTCCCATTAATTTAGGCTGGCATAAAGAAAGAAAAAATCCACCTAAGGTAAATGCTTATCTCATATGGATACCTAAGAACTTGACTTCTCAATTTCTCTAGTACCCTTTAATCAGAAGACCTAGGAACATAGAAGTACTCTTTGATTCAATCCTATCTAATTCAAGAAGGACTATATTAAGTTCCTGCTAAGTTGGGATGGGAAATAAAAACAAAAACCTGCCCCTAAGTTGCTGATGTCTCTCAGAAGTTTATTATATATAATAGGAAAAGTCCAGGTAAAGACTACTTGCCTTCTTCCATTGACAAGTTTAGGAGGAATGAATGGACAAATAAGAATTTGTTTTCTCTGCAAATCTATAATAAGGAGAAGGTTTTTGCCAACTGAGAAATTTCCTCAGGACACTTTCCATTGGAAGGGGTTATATAAAGCGAAATAATAGTATTGAATTGTTAATATCATTTGTCATTAGCATCCTTTTTACAAACTGCCCCAAGACAACACTCTTTAGAGTGCTGGTGTTAAGTATGTTATACCAAGCTTCATTTTATATAGGCTTGTTTGTTTCTAGGTAGCAAATTTGTGAGAAGATGAATTAAATATGAGTTCTGAATAGAGCAGAAGAAGGATAATTTGACTATTTTGTAACACTTAGTTATGCAAATGACAGGTTATGTGTTTTGTTTAGTGAGGAAAAAAATAACTGAATTTGCTTTAGGGCCCAATGTTGCTTCATTGTATATTTACAGTATTCTGCCCACAAGGAAACTGGCCATTTAAAATTAGGGTTTTTTTTCTTCTTCTTCTTCTTTTTTTTTTGTTATTGTAGTATTTCTTCTGGGCTCCTTCTCTAGTTTATCCTCACATTTAAGCGTTGGCTCCCCAGGAGTGATTACTTCTGCCTTTGGGCATATAGTCTTTGATAACTACCCTTCTAAAGACACAGATTCTGAGACCTCATCGAAATTCATCCTATTAACAACCAACCAGAAAATACAATTAATTCTCTTCAAAAACATTTGCTTATCTTAAATAAAAATAATAGCTACTAAATATTCCTCCTATAAGCCTGCTGTGCACTTTTCCTCCAGTACACTGAAAAGTGACCTAGAAATTTGATTTCATTGGTACTCAATCATTTATGCCACAAAAACGGTGCAGAATTCCCCCTCCGTCTGTCCTTCCTTTCTCACTCAGTCTTTCTGCCTCCGTCTCACTCTCTGGCTCTATTTCTTCTCAGTCCGTATCTCTGTCTCTTTCATTGTCTGTTTTCAGACAATGAATTTTTCAGACAAATTTCAGACAAATTTAAAGCCTTTTGTTTTTTGTCCTGCTCTCTTAGTATCTCACAGTCTGTCTCTCTCTGTGTCTCTGTGTCTCTTTGTCGCTTTCTCTTTTCATCTTTCTGTCTCTCTCTTTGGCATTCCATTACTCTGTCTCTCTCTGGCTCTGCCTCTCTTCCTTTCTCTCTCTTGTCAGAGAATCCTCATGCATCTGCTCTGTTCCTTTGAGTGCATCATCTCTTGAAGGTGGGTTGTTTAGCTGGAGACTAACTCCCTGTTACAAACGTCCTTGAAGAAGCTTCCTCCCACCTGTGACTGTATCCATATCTGTCCCTGGCTTAGGGTTCTGCTCCCTGCTGGATATACTGCCTCCTACTGATCAAGTAATTACTCTTCAAAGCTACATAACTGATGGGAGAGAGAAAAGAGAAATTTCCTGCTCTTATCCTTTAGAATCTACAGGCAGTTCTCAGCTTGCTATCTTTTCTCCTCTTAAACTGCTAGTTGAAGTGTCTGCCTGAACCACTAACTATTGGAAACCATGGCTAAGGGAAGAAGAGAGAGTAATCCTTTCTTCCTTCCCTGTAGATGTTTCTTTTTATTTCTTTAAGAAGTTTTTTCCTAAAATTTTATTAACATAATTTTCAATGATCATTTTCTGATATTTTGTGATCCCCCCTCAAGACAACAGGTGATATGATATATGTTTTACATGTGTTATTATATATAATACACATTTCCATATTCATGATGTGAAAGAAGATATCATTTACATTAGAGCGAAAATTCATGGAGGAAATTAAGGGAAGAATGGCATGCTTCAATCTACACTTATTTGCAGATATTTCTTCAAAAAAAGAGATCCTGAGTTTGCAGTCTTTTGAGCTGACTGCTTAGTAGAATATCTTTTTTCAGGAAAGGAAGGAAGGAAGGAAGGAAGGAAATCCTACTGTGCTAGGTCTTATGGCTAATATGGCATTTGAGGGGTGAAGAGAGAATTAAACAACAAAAACAAAAATATCTTCTTCCTTTCATACCCAACACCCGCTCCTATGGTCCTATTCCACAATTTTGAACCTTGACCATGTGAACTTTAGATTACTCCACCCTACTTAGTCTAGCAAAATCAGGAATATCTACACCCATACTTAAGGATTAAGTATCTAGGAGGATGGCCTATGATAAACATTTGCTAGCAAATGACAAGTAAGAAACAGCTGACAGACTCCTGGGCTGCCCTAAGTCAAGCTTAAGCTACCATTGTTACAGGTGAGAAGCAGGAAAGTAATGTAAAACTGTCTTCCCTCTATATTGATTAAAGCACCATAGATTTCCAAACTGACTTGGGTATTTTATTTGGGATATCCCTTGGCAACCAAAAATCAAATTTAGATTAGGTCACGACCCTAAATTATCCTTACAACCACCTTTCTGTTTTGAACTGCTGAAATTCAACTAAGGTTTATTTAAACTTCTGAGGAGTAATCCTAATTTGTTTTCTTAATCAGTCAAGTTATTCTCTTCTGAACTCAACTGGAGACATGTATAAATCTCAAAAAAAAAAAAAGGATTCTAGAGTACAAACAGAGTACAAAAAAAAGAGACATGTACAAACCTCATAAAGAGTGAATATATTCTATGACTACATTAAATGAATGAGGGTGGTGGTGGGAGGTTGGGAGGAATCATGTTAATCCTCTATTACTTGTTATTAGTTCTCCCCACTCCCCCACAAAATCATTAAATAAATGTACTGACTACCTGGTAAAATAATCTTGGGATACTTAGAGCATTATAATGGAACCATTTCATATATAGTAGTTGAGATCGTGACATATTAGAGTCAAATTAGGCCATGTAAATAATTAATTTCATTGTTTGTAGAAAGAAATTGAAGAATGAAAGAATGAAAATTGAAGTAATTTTTCAAGATCACAGAGAAAGTTGGTGAGAATGTTGATACTCTGAAACTTTCCTCTGCTGGATGTCATGAAATTTTGGTGAACCTAACATGGTTTGGACTTTGATTATTCTGTTCCCTGAAGCTAGAAATTAGGGTTGACATCAGAGTAGGTAAGTGTTACAGGAAGTATTGACACTGACATAAAATACAATTTTTCAGTTTACTGGGAATCTGATTTGGGGGAATGTTGCATTGGAGTAAAGGATTGCATTGTCTCAGTGGAAATAAAAACGTTTCTAGTTAGTGCTATTATAATTTCATATACTTAGGTGACTTTGGTCATGTCCTCATGAGTCAGTTTCATTATAAAAAATAGACTAAGAAATATATTTATAGTAGCACAGATTTAAAGTTGGAAGCTTCAAAGAATATCATTTTATCAAAGACTCATTTTATAGGTGAGAACTTTCCTAAGGTCACATAACTAGTAAGTGGCAAAGTCAAGATTTGAACCCAAGTCTTCACATTCAGATCCAATTCGATTTCACTGAATCATAATCACTGCTCAAATCACTTAGTATAAAAAGAATATACGTTGAAGACTTTGAAACTGTTTTGTTATTATGAAGTGAAAAGGTTTTGATGAGTACACAGTTTTGGCTCATTCTCTTCCATGTGGTTTTGATGCAGAAGTACATGGGAATATTCAATCCTTTCATCTATGAGATGAGGTATCAAAAAGATGGTTTGAAGAGAGAAGAAGGTTGTATACTACCTGAGAAGTCTGGTCTTTTAGTGTGCTTTCTGTGAATGAAAAATTAAAAAAAAAAGATATAGTTGGTACAAAATTAAGTAAAACAACTGAACCAAAAATAAGACGATATTGTCTTGGGTAAATTACTTAACTTTTCAGAACCTCAGTTGTCTTTATTTATAAAATAATAGGATTGGTTAAGATGACAATAATAATTATTATTATATCTAACATTTTTATGACACTCTCACAGTGTGTCAAGTGTTTTACATTTATTAACTCGTTTTATCTTGACAACAACCCTGGCAAGTAGGTGCTTTTATTATTATCCTTGTTTTAAAGATAAGGGAACTAAGGCAAATAGAGATTAATTGACTTCCTCCAGGGTCAAAAATATGTCTGAGGTCATATTTGAACTTAGGTCTTCCTGACTTCAGGTCCAACATTTTATCCACAGAGTCTCCAAGACATCTCAAGGTGAATTCAAGTTCTAAATGTGTGAAGGCAGTTTATTGAAAAAAGGTAAAATGGCTCATTGGAAGTGAATATGAATTTATTAAGATGTTTATAGTAAATTTAATTGTAGAGGTTTTGAAAGTTCAAGATAGAATATTATATTTCCAGATAATAATGTAAGACACTTTAAGTTCATCTATCAGAAGCCTGGATGAGCCTGCATCCACTGATCCCAGAAACGTGTCTAATGGTTTAACTTTGCAAAGATCAAGTGATAGTAATTCTTCCCTGGATATTATTTTTGAAGAGCAGATTAAAGACTAAAAACATACACAGATTTAAGAGAGAGTATGCTCTTGGTTTCCATGTTAGAATTGTAGAAGTTACAACCATCTAGCAGGTCGTCAATTAGCAAACTGAGTTTTCTCAATGGCTCACTTGAAAGGTGAGTATTACCATATACCATCCTTTCCTATCACTTTAAACAGTGTAGTAGGGTGACTAGACCTGAATTAACATCGATCCAAGTCAATGTGGTAAATAATGAAATAATAAAATGAGTGACAACTGGTTAGGCTAGAACTCTCTGAATTTAGGTTTATTCTTTTGGATCTACTCTTTCTCTTTTTTTATATTACTCCACAGAAAATGTGTCTATATATGCTTTTATTATGCATAATGTCATGCATGATCCCTGGTACCCACAAAAAATCTGGGTTCACACAGACCTGACCTAATCCACAGATTTTTGATCCCTAAAAGGTCAGTTTATCTCATTGTCTTTTTGCCCCTACTCACAAAATTTTTGTCCCCTTAGGTATGGTTCATATGTATATTTTCTTACATGTAGGCAAGAGGTATACACTCAATGTCCAATATGAGTAATATGTATGGGATAACTTTTATTTCTTCTATAATTAAAAAAATGCATGACATCAAGGACTTACCAGAGCCCAGGGGAAAAATTGTTATTGCTATTGTTCAGTTTCATTTAACTCTTCATGACACCATTTTGGATTTTCTTGGCAAAGATGTTTAGAATGGTTTGCTGTTTCCTCCCTACCTCAAGAAAATAGTATTAAATAACTTGCCTGAAGTCACACAGGCTCTAAAAATTTGAGGCTGGATTTGAAATTCAGTTCTTTTTGACTTTAGGACTTATACTCTCCACTGTGTTATCTAGTTGCTCAGGAGAAAATACAGACATATAAAGGCCCTTTAAACCTTTCAAGAAAGTAAAGATTTGTTGAGTGGTTTTTCAGCTTTTTTTTTTCTCCTCAAACCTAAACTATCTGAGCAACTTGTGCCAAAAGGAGTGATGGCAAAGTCCACATCTTTAGTAGATAGCTTTCATCCTCCAGTGGCAAGAAAATGTCAGATGAGTGTGCTCTTCCATTCCCAATAGGAGCACACTTAAAATAGCTCTTCTCCCTCAAGGAGGTCAACACTTGACTCTTAAACTCAAGAATTCTCAATATCTTAGAACTATACATCTGGAGAACTCTTGAACTCTAGATTACTCTTAAAATAACCTTCAAAGCTGAAAATGTACATTTTCGGGATCATCAGTCTCTGATCTGTGCTCAGATAAGGAACTGGAGAAGCAGAAGAAAGTGACCAGAAACTAAAAAGGTCCAGGAACTCCCCTCTCAGGCATTTTTGGGAAAGTACAGGCTGTTCATTGTGTGCTTGTCATGTAAGTTATTATTTTGAAAATGAAAAAAGAAGTAATAAATCCCTCCTGTACTCCTTTTGTGGCACTTTAAACTAGAAATCCTAAGAAAAGGAAACTGGAAGAGAAAAAAAAAGGTTATGGTTCACCCTTAAAGACCACAGGGAAAAAGCAAGAATCTATCTTAGTTGCCTTTTATATTAGAGGGAACCTGTTCCCCTGGGATTGATTACCATTCAGAGGGGTTCCCTGTGTCCTCTCATCAAGGAAGTAGGGATTATATATCCATCAAAGATGTCCTTTCTGACAAAGTTCCAGGGCTCCAAATCACATCAAGCTGATAGGGAGTCTCACCAACTTGATAAGTCCTCCTTTCCCCCTGCAGAAAAAAATGAATAAATCATTTTTAAGAGCTATTTCATGGAGTCTTTAATGTGATCTATCTAACCAGAAGGTATGGCTTTCCTCAAGTTGCTACTTTAGGTACCCCCAAACTGCCTGTGCTACAAATTTGACCTGCCCCTCCGAAGAGAATGCAGTATATCCCATATTCCCATTAGACAATAGGCATGATCTGATTTTGAAGGACCATGATCACAGCAATTAGAGGATCGGTCCACCTTTACAGCAGTTGCTTCCCCATCTCCATCCCACATCTGTCTGAACTCATAAGCAATAGTTGTCTGTACTCAGATATCTATGGCCAACAGGGAGAATGTTTGCTTCTTTCCTTATTTTTTTTCTGGCTTCCACCTCAGGGCAGAAAGTCAAATGGCAGAAGAAAGTGAAATAGATTTTCAGGGTTATTTTCAGAGATATTCCTTCCATTCTTGATTCCTCACCAAACACCATTCCCATCAACACTTTTATGATGATATTTGAAACATTTGTTAGAATTAAGATGAGGGACTAATATAAAATATATAATGCTTTAGAATCATTCAGATCTGTGACTTTTTTTGTTGTACGGAATTCCTCTCTAAAAATCCCCTCCAATGATGCAGATGAGGAATTCTTCTGCAACTTCCAGTGCTAAGGCAGGGGAAAAGGGAAATCTCCACTAACTGTTGTTAAAAGGGAAAAAAAAAACACAGAACTATTTAATAGTCAGAAAAACCACTCTTTAATTCAGGAAAGGGGTACAGTGCTAAATTAGGTTTCCATGCAGAGCTGTGTGACATACACATCTTTGCAGAGTTCGAGGATTGAACTCCAGTTGCTCTGGTCACTGACCCCTGGGAACACCAACCATGCTAGACTGGACAATTTCAAGGAGACATTAAAGTTGGGGAGCTTAAATACCTTTCTAGGGGACTGAGGATGAGGGGGGTAGTTAATTGGCTTTACAATGGTAACAAAGGAAAATGAGTTCCAGGCAGGAATAACAGTGAGGAGTTGAAGTTTTACAATGGACACAAAAGGGAAAGACTCAGCTAAGGTCTGGGCCACCTTGGTAAAGGACTTTGGCCAAAGGGGAGAAACCATTGGGACAACAAAGATACTCCATCCCCACTTAAACTACTTCTCGGACTAGTGAAATTGGACTTTCCCTCAGGAAGGAACTCTCATGTGACAAGGTCAAACCTGGGGCTTTCACCCCCAACCTAAGTAAACTGGGGGTCATTAAATATTTCTAGGCTACAAGTTTGAGGGCTTCTAGATTCCATATTGACATTGGGGGGCCAATGGAGTTGGGTTCAAATTCTTCCTCTAGCACTTACCTAGGTGACCTTGAACAGTAACATTACTTTTCTGGGCTGAGACTTCTCTTCTACAAAATTAGGGCATTGGACTAGAGGGCCTTTGAGGTCTCTCCAGCTTTAGATTTCAAATCTCATTTCCTATGGAGGAGAGTTGCCTAAGTTTCTATAAGGGTAAGTGACTTGTCCAGGATCATCCAGACTTAAATGACTTAAATTCCATTTTTCCTAATTGAGAAGCCAGCTTTATCCACTATGTCAGAGAGATTCTCAGTAAAGTACAGCTCTGGCCAAGCAAGGGAATGGAGAAAGGAACTTGCATATTCCAAACAGAGGCTGTTTCTATAGAGGATCCTTGGTGTAATAAATTTGTTTAATGCCATAAATATTCTCATCCATCTTTAAAAACACTACTCTACTCTGCTTTTTGAAGCATTTTTCTATCTGTATCTTATATCTCTACCTCAAGCTAGTAATGGCTTACCTCTTTGGATTTCCTTGCCATTTTCTTTTGTAACTTTTATAAGTAATATTGTTTCTTACATATTGTATGTTATAATTACCCATGTTTCTGCCTTGTTTTCTCATTGCCTCATATTTCTTTAAAAGAGTGGCCAAGAGGTTGTTAAAATTTTTGAACAAAGAAGCCATTTATTAAACGTGGAAGATCTATTGTTGTGTTGTTCAGTTGTGTTTGACTTTACTGACCCCATTTAGAATTTTCTTGGCAAAGTTACTGAAGTGATTTTATTTAGCTCCTTTTGTAAATGGGGAAATTGAGGCAAACAAGGTTAAGTTACTTTCTCAGGACCTCACAGCTAGTAAATATATGCAGTCAGATTTGAACTCATGTCTTCCTGACTTTAGTCCTGATGCTCTATCCATTGTACCACTCAGCTATCCTGGAAGGACTATAAACACAAATTAAATTATAGATCCTTAAAGGAATGAAGAAGGAATAGCGTAATAACTCTAATCAAAGTTTCAGCTTTGTACTATATTCTTACCTTATATAAATTCTACAAGAGCATGCTATTGAGTTACTCAGAATAACAAACAGGACCCATTTTATTCTTCTACACATCAGGAAATAATTCACAAAACTATATTTGAAAGCTTAAAAGCTTTAAGTTTAAAGTACTTTGGAAAGATTCTTATAGTGTTTCAATGTCTACGTCTATGGTAATGGTTTTGCAAAAAAAACCAGGAAAAAATATTATAAAGAAATCATGTACATATTTTTGGATCACAGAAGCTTTGGCACATAAAAGTTATTCATTCAAAGTATTCTAACAGTTCTATATGGCTTCTAACAGACTTAAAATTTCACTTACTTATCATGTCAACATTTCATAATTTACAATGAGATGAACTACTTAACATATTCATCTTGAAATATCAGCTAATCCCATATCACACAATCAGTTAATTCATGAACATTTACATATTTTATTGTCAACAACACTCTATCTTGCAACTCCTTTAGCATACCCTGTCTCAAAATAATTGTTATGCCTTCTCAAGAACTGGTTCAATGAATATTGAGATTTTTGTTCTTAATTTGCATAGTAAGTCTGATGGAACAATGCAAATTACTTAAGCACTTATTTAGTTTTATAACCTAAACAAATATAAATACACATGCTAAATATAACTAAATTACTGTTCACTATATTCAACACACAAGTAATTGACTTCTGTTCTTTCATCTGCCATCTCATCACTATCCTTAGCTATAAATTAAGATGCATAATCTTATATTTCATTAGTGAATATTATAATTGTGGAATTGAAATATTTTAAGTGCCTACTTTGTATATTTATTACCATGCTAGATGCTGAGGACACAAAAGAAGTTTGTGATGTGCTTCCTTGGTTGCTATAAGGGTAAAATATCATTGAAGAAATAAGACATTTGATGACAAAGAAGAGATGATTTTCTCTTTTATAAAACAATATATTGTGATGGTCTACATCCTACAAACAGCAAGCATTACATAAGTAGTAAATAACTCAAAAAAAAGAGCTAAAACTGTTACACATGCCTTTAGGATAAAATAACTGACTTTTTTAAGATTAAAAAAATTAAATCCTTATCATCAGTTTTAGGATTAATACTTTGTATTGGTTCCAAGACAGAAGAGAAGTAAGGGATAGGTAATGGGGGTTTAAATGAGTTGGAAGTGTCTGAGTCCAGACTTGAACCCAAGACCTCCAATCTCCAGGCCTTGTCTGTTTAGCTTATAAAGTCTTTCACAGTCTGGCTTCAACCTCTCTTTCCAGCTTTATTGAATATTATTCTTATTCCTCCATTTTGTATTCCAACTAAACTGGCCTCTTGTTCCTTGCATATGGCACCCCATTTCCCTCCTCAATGCCTTTGAATATACCAACCCCAATATCTGTGCTACAGTCCTTCCTCACCTCCATCTCTTTGTTCAATACTCAGCTGGAGCTTCTTCATGAAGTATTTGCTGATTCCTACAAATAGAAATGGCGTCCTTCCCAAAATGCCTTGTATAGAATTTTTTTTTGTATTTACTTCTAGTTATTCTCTTTGTATTTTTCTCTCTGTATAACTATATGAATTAGCTGTTTTCCCCAAAAGACTGTCAGCTTTTTTGAGTGTGGACTTTGAAATTCATTGTATCACCACTGACTAGGACATACTCTGTTAGGAGAGATTTGGGGAAAGAGTGTGGACACGCAGAGTGGAGTGGAATGCTGTGCATCAGGGGAGGCAGGAGGAACCCTTAGAATATGGATGGTGAGAATCCTGGGAAATCAACTGCCATCTGGGAGCTGGGGGAAGATGCGAAAGCTAAAAGCATCTCCAGGTTCCTGCTAGGATCTCCTGTGCACTTTCACCTTGTTCTGGTGGAAAATCCAGCTACATCCTGAAGACCACTTAAATCTCCGACTCTGCTGCTCCTCTGAGGAAATCTGAGTCTCAAGAGGGGTTGGCCAGAACTGCTTAGTTTACCTTTGGGAAGGCCATGGCCTCATCGAGGTGGACTTGGCCAAATCCAATGTCTGTCTCCATCACTATTTTGTTCTTATGCCAGAGACTATTACCTTTGTGGGTTTAGCCTAGGATTAGAGAAGATAGAAGGGGACATTGAGGCAGAATGGGCAGTCAGTATAGCCCCAGCTCAGCTGGGGACTGAAGAGATCCTGTGAAGGATCAGATTGGGGGGAAAGATAGTTTTATTAATGTTAGGGTACTTCCTTAGCCCACATTCCTAACTCAATCCTCATATACAACCTTTAATAAACTTTTATTACCTTGAGCAGTGCTACCATTTTTGCTCTTTGACCCTGAGAGTATCATCTTGCCTGACTGGGTTTAGCAAGACCCCAGTCAACCGTTTATATTCACTTTTTTTTTATTTGTGTTAATAAATGATTATTGATTTATTTCTTACTCTAACAGCAAATATAAAGTACATAGCACAAAATGATATTAGTAAACCTAGAAAAACAATATATACAACACTAAAAATGGAAATAAAAATGGAAATTCAGTATAGATATTTATCTATTTTAGTATGTAATATATTTATATAAATTCATATATATTGAACAGTAATCTTTAATTTCTCAAGTATATATAAATACATATATGTACATAGAAAATGTGTATAAATTGTGTGCATATACATAGAACTGATCACTGTTTGATTGTGATGACCAAAATAGGTCCCAAAAGAGATGAAAAACTCACTTTAGTCAGATAATTAACAAGCATATATGAAGCACTTACTCAGTGCCAACTCTCCTTCCTTCACTGGAAGAAGTGGTAAGCTGAATATAAGTATGATCATTATATATATTGTCATACTTGTTGGATATGATGATACATTTTTTAGTATGGGGAACTTCTAAAATATTTCTCTCTTTTTGTTATTTTAATTATAGCATTTAGTTATATTTAATGATCATAAAATACTCAGCATAGTTTCTGGCACATAGAAGTTATGTAAATGTCAGCTATTGTTATAATATTTTATATATTATTTTTATGTTTTTGTTTATAGAAATTTTGTTCCTATTTCTGTTTTTGCTTTATTATTTTTATTACTACTACAAAATATGGATATTTAGTTAGGGAAAAGGAGAGGGACATATTTGGAAATGAAGGAATTATAAAACCCAATCATACATTTTTTTTGTTTGTTTTTAATTTTTTAAGGAATGGCTATGTAAGTTTGGAAGGGAAAAATCAAGATTGATTAGAACTGGCAGACATGTTTGAAGGAGAAAGTAAGACTTGACCCTGGGCTTTACAGATAGAAAGTTAGAAATGAAAGAGTAGGTAGGTTCTTGAAAGCATGTTGCAAAAGCATGGATGGTGTTAGGATTAAAATTAACTTTGGAGATTGTATAGAGCTGTGATTGCAAACCTATGGTACATGAAGGTCTCTCTGTGGGCCTTCTCTGCCCCCAAATGCAGGGGTGGGGCATTCTAACCTTTTTCCACCTTTGCAGGAGCTGAGATCAGCTGGGCTGAATGCAGCTAAAGTCAGCTCAACCCAGGGCCTGATGGCTCCTATCTGCTCAACTCCCTCTCTCACCCCCAGGCTCTGTGGAGCTGAGCAGTGGTGTCAGAGAATACCCAAAGGCCCTGAAGCCAAGCAGCAGAGGCAGCCGCTCCCCTCAAATCAGCAATAAATTCTCTGCACCCATAATTCTGGGAAAGGTATAAAATCCTTCTAGTCTTTGTGGACCTTCACTAGGTGAATAGAATAGGACAGTCTAGCTTTTGTTATAAGAGAATTGAATGGGTCCAGGCCCTCCTCCTGGCATGGACCCTAATTAAAATAACCCCCTGAGTAAATCTAGGGCTGAGCCCCATTCACCAAGCCCACCTGAAGGGAATATGCTGATCAAACCTTCCCTAATCCTACAAAGGAGGATGGAGAAATCACACACCCAGGCCAAAGGGATGGGAAGGTCCCCATCAAGCCATCCTCTCCACCCCCACTGTTTAAAACTGGAAGGGAAGAATACATGGACTCATGTCTCTTCCATTAAACTCTTTATCCCCCCAGAAACAGGTTGTGGTCTTCTCCTGGTTTTGAAATATGGACACCTGGGCAGACAACTCCCTAATTCTATTAACAGTAGCTAAAGCAGATTCCTAGGCCATCATCTCCCATCCTCAAAGGCCTCCCAAATGCCTGAGGCTTCCAGGAAATTTGAATCCCCTCCAGTTCTAGTGGCAGCCTTTATTTTTCATATCTCTAGGTCAACTGGTCTAAGTGCTTTGATTAGGGCTGGGTTACTTTTCCTTTTAATATGACACAGACTCTGTGTGGAAATTGTACTGGGAACCCATCAACTCAAGGAAGGGAATGATGATGTAGTCCTCTAATTAGACACACCAGTATCCTAATGTAACATCTGTGGTCACACACAATGGGGGGGGGGCGGCACTGGTAGGCAATCTGGGGGGGGGGGAGGCATGGCATGGGCTCCATAAAAAGTTCCAAAATATTCCCCAGAGAAAAAAAGTAAGAGCAGTCTAATTAAAAGTCCCCTTTTACTGGGTGATGCTTCTTTGACTCCAGGTGCCCATTTTCAACCCCCACTTCAGCTAAGGGCCATTACCTTGAGATCACTGAAAAGGTAAGACCAGCAGCGCCCAGCCAAGGGAAGAAAGGCTTCTGTTCAGAAAGAAAATCAATGTAGACAGCCAGAAAAGAAGAAAGAAACATTACCTGGTCAGTAATTACAAAAATCCTCCATACCTTTCTTGGCTCTGTCCAATTCTTGGTTCCAGGCAGCAGCAAGAGCCAGAACAGTAAGCAGCCACAAGTGGCAGAGAGCCAGATAAAATCAGAGACTGTTCAGAGAGAGCAAGAACAGCTCAGTTCCCTCTAGGAAGAAAAAAACAACTGAGTCCCATTTCTCATCGAATCCCTCCTACTCTCAATCTCTCAGTTTTGTTTTCCTTCATTTATTTTATTTTTTAACTTAAGGTTCAGTCTATTAGATGCTATTGATACAATTTTACAAGTGGTACTTTTTACAAGAGAGAATATTTTTTTTCCAGTGTTGCCCATTGTACCCATGTACCTCTGTATGGGGACCAACACCCCAACTCCAGGACAAAAAGCAGTTCTTAGCCCAGTGATGGGTCTCCTTTGGCCACTCTGCCACAAGTGTCATCCCCTTGGAGAATGGCATCTTCTGAAGGCCAGGTCTCCAGGGCACAGTAGGCAGAACTACCAAGACTTGATCCAATCTGGATTTCCAATGGGGGCTTGCACTGATTCCCCCTGAGGGTCTGTTTCTGCTCCTCCTTTTGTGTTACTGCACAGTGGTGTTCAGTTGTTGGTTTGTGTTTTTTTTTTTAATTGTCATAAATGGAGCTAGTTTTTTTAAGTGTTTAAAAATATTTATTTATAAAAAATACAATGAAATCAGTTTATGCTGAGAAATGAAGCAATAAATATAGCGGAATAAAACAAAACAACAACTTTACATTGATGCACTCACTGTCCAAACCTAAAACTTCTGCAGACTCATTTTGTACAAGCTCCTTTAGTAACACTACTCCTTAAGTGTTTGGACAATTTAGGGATTAGAATGAATACATTTTTAATCCCAAATACACATTGATCATGACTTTATTTAAAAATTACCAAACCATACTGGAGAAACAATGCTATTAAACTGGCCAGGGTTTCCTTCATTCACCTCTTAGCAGATTCAACATCTCCTGGAATTTCCACTGGTCAAGATCTGCATTGCCAAGCTGGCAATCCTAATCACATGACTCAGTGGCACCCTACCTAATGAGGTGAGTCTTTCTGAAACTGGGGTCTCCTAGATATTAAAGAGCCAGCTCCCAAACCCCTTCTTTTCCCTCCCTGGCCCCTAACCCCAGAAGTTCCTTTCCCTCCCCATCTTGACATATACCAGGAACTGATAACACCCTGGCCCCAGGAGTTCCTGCTCAGTCCCCCCACCCCAGGAATTCCTGTGTACTCCCTCTACTACAAAAGTGTATAAAAAGCCTGCAAGCCCCAGACTTGGGGCCAGCCATTTTTAGAGTACTGAGTCCAATTTGCAGTTCATTTAATAAACTCCTTCCTGTGTGTTACATTGCTGGTCTGTTTCATCCTTGGGATCCATAACTGGACACTTCAGTATCAAATTCACACAATGAGAATATTCATTTTACATAAAGAAAAGATGGAAAATTGCCTTTCTCTAGTCCTTCTACTGCAGAACAAACACTACTTTTAATAATAATTATACATGTAAAATCATGCAAAACCATATTAGCCATGTTGCTAAAAACAAGCAAAAAAAGGAAAAACAAAACAAAAGCATCTTTCAATCTGCACTCAGAGTTTAACAGTTCATTCTCTGGATGTATCATTTTTCATTTTGAGTCCTTTGAAATTGTCTTGGATTATTGTATAGTTTAAAGTAGTTAAATCTTTCACTCTTGGTCACAGTTATAATATTGCCCAAAGACATAATGTTCTTCTAGTTCTGTTCATTTTACTTTAAATCAGTTTACATCAGTCTTTCAAAATTTTTCTGAAACCAGCCTTTTCTTCATTATAATACAATAGAAATTCATCAAAATCATATCATAATTCTTTTTAATCATTGGGCATGCCCTCAATTTCCAATTCTTTTTTTTTTAACTCTTACCTTCTCCATTCAAATCAAAGCTATGTATTGATTGCAAGGTAGAAGGATGGCAAGGGGTGGGCAATAAGGGTTAAATTATTTGCCAAGAATCACACAGCTAGAAAGGGTCTGAGGCCATATTTGACCTCAGAACCTCCCATCTGTGGGCCTGGCTTTTAATCCACTGAGCCACCTAACTGCCCCCTTGACTTTCAACTCTTTAGATTTGCTAAATATAGAGCTATTTATATAGCTGCTATAAATATTTTTGGACATATAAGCCCTTTTCCATTTTTTTCAATCTTTTTTTGGATACAGCCATAGTAGTAGTGACTATTTCTAGGTAAAAGGGAAATGCATAGTTTTATAGTCCTTTGGGTACAGTTTGCAATTGCACCAGCAGTGCATTAGTTCATTTTCCACTTATTTTTCCACATTCCCTCCAGTATATGTTATTTTCTTTTTCTCTCATGCTAGTCAATCATACAGATAACTTCTTTGAAGGCTCAGTTCATGTGTCACATCTTATTGGAAGCATTTCTTGATGCCTGGAATTTTGGAGTGTCTCTCTCTCTCTCTCTCTGCCAATTACCTATTTGCTTACATAGTATTCCTCTAATCTCTTTGAAGGTAGGGGCAGGTTTTAATTTTTGCCTTTGAATCTCAAGAATTAGGCACAATAGTTTCTTACATATAGGAAGTACTTAATAATTGTTAATATTTATACAGTACTTTCACATTTACAAAATACATATTTTTTTATTTTAGTCATAATAACAAAAAAGGTATTAGAGATAAATATTATATAATCAATTGAATTTCCTTAGACTAAGAAATTATAGCTCTATTAACATTTTTCTCAATATCAGACTACTCTAGTCTTTATATTAGCTTTATTATGTCTTAAGAATAACAGTAGCTTTTCTATATGCAGTGCTTTTAAAAAAAATTTATTTTCCCCCAATAATATATAAAACTACTTTCCATTATTTTGAAAAGAGTTTTCAGTATCAAATTCTCTCCCTTTCTCCATTCCTCCCACTCACCTGCTAAGATAGTAAGCAATCTGATATAGGTTTTTTGTTTTTTTTTAATGTTCCATCATGTAAAACATTTTTCTATATTAATCCTTTTGAGGATAGAGATATTTCACATTTTCTTTTTTTCATTTTTTCCCTTTGTTTCTTAATGTTTTATTGAATCATTAGCTTTCATTTGTCCAATTAAAATTTTTAAGCCACGATTATCTTGAATGATCTTTTCTACCTTCTTTTCTATTTGGCCAGTTTTACTTTGTAAAGAGTTATTTTCCTCAATGATATTTGTATTTCTTTTTCAATATAGCCAATTCTACATCTTAAGAAGCTCTTCTCATTATTAGATTTTTATGCCTTCTTTACCAAATTGTTGACTCTTTCTTTTTCATGATTTTCCTTTATCACTCATTTCTTTTCCCACTTTTTCTCCTATCTCTCTTATTTAATTTTTAAATCCATTTTTAGCTCCTCCATTAATTTTTTTTTTTGTGGGGGATGAGATTTTTCTTTAAGGCTTTGGATGCATCTGAATTTAGTTTATTGTCTTCTTCAGAGTTTATGTTTTATCTTTATTTTCACCAAAATAAATTTCTTTATTGAATTTGTGTTGTTGTTTTGCTCATTTTCCAGGCTTTTCCTTTTCTTTTCACTTAAAACAAACAAACAAACAAAGGATTAAAAGGGTAAGAACCAGGTCCAGAGACAACAGATCTTGGTTCAAATCTAACCTCAGTCACTTCCTAGTTGTGTGACTCTGGTCCAGTTATTTAACTGCCATTGCTCAGACCTTACCACTCTTCTGCCTTGAAACCAACACATAGTAGACCTGATTTTAAGATAAAAGGTATAGATTTTATTTTTTTTTAACTGTTAAAGTTGACTTTCTTCCCGTGTTGAAGGGAATATTGTTCCAAGCTTTAGTATGGCAGGAGGAATTCCAGACTGATGGAAGTCAAGGGATGTGACATGTAGGGATTGAGGTGAAACCTTGGCCAATTATAGGATCTTGGGGGCAGGTGTAGACTGAACTTGAAAAGTCAGTGCATGATACCTACTTGCTCTCTTTGCCATTCCTTGGGCTTGTAAAAGGTGCTCTCTCTCAGCCATCTGGTGCTTATCTATGTAAACTGGGAATCCAGGAACTCAGTCCCTTAGGATTCTATCCCTTCCTGAACTCAAGCCCACTCTTTAATCTGGCCGTAATCTGTCTGACCATACCATGTGGGTAGTTTGCTCCCTGACCCCTGATTGTGAAATTGATCAGGGCCCATGGAGAATCTAAGATCTGATAGAGCAGGGGGACTTTGGCTGGGGACTTTTAAAATTTAGATAGACTAGTATCCTTATTTCTCACATTTTTATTGAGAAATGCTAATAAATTTATTATAAAGTCTCCAAGATTATTTTTTATTCCTAACAGTGGGAAAGCCCAAGATGGCTATTGGAAGTAAGGTTGCAATCACACCTTAATAGGACAGGAAGGGTACAAGGGCAAGCAGCACAGAAAGTACAGAGACAAATAGTGTAAAGGGGTGGGATACAGAGGCAGAGGGCATGAGAATAATAAAAAAATGTTGGAGAAAGAAAGGCAGGATGGTGAAGAGTATAGGGAGAGGGAGAGGCACAAAGAATCACTCATGTAACCATGGATTAAAGTTGGGAGCACTTGGTAGCACAGACTGAGATGGAGATAGAAGAGGACTTGCTCAAGGTAGGTGGTGGCAAGAGTTTGAAGTCTCATTTTCTTAGATTTTTTGAGAGAAAAAGACTCTTATCCAGAGCACCTTGCAGATCATGAACATATCCAAATCATCTCAAAATTGTCAGTACTACTTTAAAACAAACATATTGACACCATTTCAAATTATCAACAATAATTGGCATTTTGCTAATCTTACTGCAGATGTCTGGAGCTTATATGAGATTTATATTTCATAGGACCAAAAGGTATTGACAGGATGTGATTTTTTTGTTAATGTATGATAGTTTCCAAAGTATTATGCCCAATTCTGGAGATACAAAGACAAAAACAAAAACCAGCCACTACTTTCAAAGAGATTATATTATACTAGAGGTACACTATTGTAGCAGTCCACCCCTGGCTATGGGCAAGGGAAACAGTTAATGTGTACAGAGTGGCTTAGAAGAGAGCATGCTCAGTCTTGAGCATGCTCAGTCTTGCCCATGGCTAGGAAAGCCTCTGACCCTTGACCCCAGCTTCCCCCAGGTTAGGCGGGAAAACAGGTTTCTTTGTGCTCACCTGGCTAAGAGAAACCACACCTATACCTTGTCATTAACCAATGATAATCATCTCTGTGTATTGTGTCATATCAAAGAGATTAAATACTGGGCCGCAGAAGGCTCCTTCTCTCTCTTCCTCACTTGGATCTCAGCTCTCACTGATGCTTGTCCTTGCTGGAGCTTGGCCTCTGGCCTCTGGCCAAGCTCCATCTTTGATTCCTTTCCTGATCTACCTCTCCCACCTGGGACCTGGCCTTCGGCCAGGCACTCTCTTTTCTCTATCATATCTCCGACCTGTGTGGTATTAAATCTGGATCACTGGATGGATATAAGCCTTCTGAGTAGTCCACTGATCTGAGTTTCTGCTGTGGCTCCTTGATAATTAATAAGGCCTGGATTTCTGACTCATTCCTGCCACCTCATATCTCTAATTTGGCTCCACCACCCCCCTCGCGGCATACAGAACTCCTATCCTTCCTCTATCTTCCTACTTTGAGGCTTCTCTCTGGATAGAGGAAGCTTCAACTATAGAAACAAATAGGTAAAGACAAGGTAATTTTGAGAGAGAGAGAAAGACAGAGAGACAGAGAGAGAAACAGACAGAGAGACAGAGAGACAGAGAGAGACAGAGAGAGAAAGGGAGAAAGGGGAAAAGTGTGAGAGAGAAGTAGAAAGGAAAGAGAGAGAGAGAGAGAGAGAGAGAGAGAGAGAAAGAGAGAGAGAGAGAGAGAGAGAGAGAGCACCTAAAAAGCCTTTGATCTTTCAGACAGTGTATATGGCTTCTGGATTCCCATTAGCAATCTTACTTTTTGCCATTGTTACTTTATGCTAGTCACCTATAAATCTATTTACCATACTGACTAGAATGTAGGACATTATCTGGGTAAGTAGAACAAATTACAATTTTAACATAGTGACTTTAACACAGTAACAAAATAGTTACATCACTTCTCTACATCTGTTTTCTTAGTGGGGTGTAGGATGTGATATTTGAGGTCCCTTCCAGTTCTAAAATTTTATGATCTTATGAATTGCATTATATGTTAGGAGTTGTGTTTAATGTTTTTGAAGGATGTATTAATTCTCGCTTGTATCCATGAAACTCAGAATATAAGCTTGTTAAGTCATCAAGAAAAGTGACACACTTGCATTTGGTGATTTTGGAAAATTAGGCAATCATCTCCTTTACTTAATTCTTTTAAAAATTATTTTAATTCATTTAAGAAGCATTCATTGACTGCCTACAGTGTTTGCATTAATGTACTAAAGATTGTAAGGGTCACTGATCATATCTTTCAAAGAAGAAAATCATTAAAGACATTCAGTAGTTATGAATATCATATATGAATTAAAATAGCATATTTTGAATGATTATAAAGGGAAAACTTCATAAATGAATACTAATTTAAACATTTCTACCAATTTCAAAAATTATAAGTGTTATATTTTTCTCTTCACTTCTCCTGACCCAAATATTCTAACCTACATCCTGGAATACATATATATATTTTTTCCATTTAAACCCATATTTTCTTTCTATGCAGTGCTATTCACAGACCCTTTTACTTGATTCATTTATTTGAAAGGTATACTTTCCACAAAAGATATGTGACAAAAAGCCATTCTTCAAAGTATAAGTGGACAAAGATCTATGAAAAAAACAATTTCAATAGTACCTTGTTGATAGAGTTGTGAAATTATAATGTTTTTTTGAAAACAAGTTGAAGTTATGCTAAAAATGTGACCAAAATATCTATATTCTTTGATCTAGAGATCCCACTGTTAGGTATTCATGCCAAGAAGTTCAAAGGGAAAACAAAAAAGTCTTCCATACACTAAAATATTCATAATAGCACTTTTTTTTCTTACAATGTAAAGACTTGCCAGTGAGCACTTGTGCATCATGGTCTTCCTGATAAATTACCTATGTACACTCTGGAACAGGCAAAAATAGTCCTGGCTTTAAGGAGTGGTGTGATTGCATTGGAGACAAGCTCCATATTGACTTTTTCAGGAAGAATTGAATTTTATCTTTCTATACTCCAACTGGCTGGATCATAACATAATTCTCTAAGGCCTACAACTTGGAGAGTAGTATGTTAAATAATGGGATCTTTAGGGTCAATTATTATCTGTGTCATGTAAATTTAATATATAATCTGGCATCACTATTGCTATAGACAAAGTAAACACTTGATTGGGATTTTAATTCAGGCTCCTGAGTAAGTTATCCAGATCCCTAGCAATTTCTCAAGCACGGGAGATGTATGTGTAGGTGTATGTTTGGGGTGTGTGCATGTTTATAAAAGTTAGGAGACATATAAGAGGCCAGCAAAGCTCCTTTACCCTTGGATAATAACTGAACTTTTCTAGGCTTACTTTAGCTATCTTATCTATAGAATTTAAGAATAATATTTGATTTGTTTAAATTTAAAATTTTAAGTTTTTATGCATGACATATATTCTTGTTATAAATATGTAATAAGTATGCTTATCAAAGAGAAAAAAAAATCATATTAACTATATCCTAAAATGTATTTTCATTCTTTTTTCCCCTCCCCACCCTTTCCTCTCCTCAAGAAGCCAGGTAATATGATATAGGTTGTACATATATTATCATACATAGTTCTGTGTTTGTCATTTTGTGAAATGAGATATATATTGCTTACACCAGAGAAAAATTAATGGAGGAAATAAAATGAAGAATGGTATTTTTCAATCTGCATTCAGACACCATCTGTTCCTTCTTTGGTGCTGGATAACTTTTTCTTTTTTCTTTTTCTTTTTTTGGTCATGAGTCCCTTGAAATTGATTATTAAAGTTCCTGCTGGCTATCAAATTATTTTCTCCAATTCTGCCTCAATTTCTGCCAGGTTATCTCTGACCCGTGTTTATGATACTGCTACTTCTGATGCATTTGTTCAATTAGCATAATACATCTGTTCTGTTGGAGAAAAAATGGTTTAGAGAATAATTATAATAATAAAACTCTACAGATCAACATGATCTTCCAGCCAGATGTTCAAAGTTGTTTTGAGTTTTTGTTTTCTTTCTTTATCTTTTTTATTCTTCAATGATCCATTTATTGTTCAGGGAAGAATCTGGAAACATCATTGGGGTCTCTTGATCTTTAGTCCCATGAGAGCCCTAGCATGGAAGCAACAAAAGTTGCTTATTAATATTCTGATTAAATGCAAAACATTGTGTTCTTGGTTTGTTTATTGGGTCTCTAATTAGGACACAGGTTAGCTGAGACTAAATTGACCTTAACTTTATGGATCATATGTGCTCATATTTTGCTGGTTGTTGGCTTGTTTACACAGGTTTCCTTTATATTCTGCCAACCCACCACTGATGAGAATCAGCTTGCTAACAAGTTGGTCAATTGAGCCACCGTGTCCATAATTAAAAAGACAGAGCCAGCAGCTCTATCAATCCAGACAGATTGTAAATGGCTCCTCTAGCTTCCAAGCACATCTGGCACCTTTCTCACGTAAGAAACAATCTAGTTCACATGCGTGCTTTTTAATTAGGTAAAATAGCAGGCATAGACTCCAAACGAAGCACTGTTTAACTAGCAGACATTCTCTCTGCCAGCTGACAGTCACTTTTAGTATAGGCTCTTATCATGTATACATATACATATATGTGTATATATACATCATGGAGTCATAGATAAAGAAAATCAAATAAGGATTACTTCTTTAACACAAAGAAGTTTATTTTGAAATCCCTGCACTGATTGTGTGTGTGTGTGTGTGTGTGTGTGTGTGTGTGTGTGTGTGTGTGTGTGTGAGAGAGAGAGGGAGAGACAGAGAGACAGACAGAGAGAGAGAGAAAGAGAGAGAGAGAGAGACAGAGAGAGAGAGACAGAGAGAGAGAGACAGAGAGAGAGACAGAGAGACACAGAGAGAGAGAGGCAGAGAGAGAGAGACAGAGAAACAGAGAGACAGACAGAGAGACAGAGACAGACAGAGACAGAGAACAGACACACACACACACACACACACACACACACACACACACACACACACACACACACAGATCTACGTTATTGATCCAAAAAGAGGTTGTCCTTCCCTAACAAAACCTCTTAAATCTGGCTTGTAGAAAATCCAAGAGCATGTGTTAATCAATATTGTTTTTCAGTGTCTATATCTAGATTTAAAATAACATTTATTTTGAGTGTGTTTTTATATGTAAGGCTGGCCTATTTCTCAACAAAAAAGGGGAGTTCTACAACTAAACATAGCTGAAAAATATTTTCATTGAAAAATTATTATATTGTTTATTTTTTTGCTTTCAAATAATTGGATCATTGATTTAAAGCAATAAGCAATGTTATAGTTGTCTAGTTAAATCTCTTCATTTAAAAATAAGGTAACTGAGCCCAAGAGAGACTATGAAATACCTACTCATGCCATTCAAGTAGTAGATAGCAGAGTTAGGATTTGAGAACCCAGGTTCTCAAATATATATATATATATATATATATATATATATATATATATATATATATATATATATATATATATATATATATATATATATCTGAGATTCTATTTCACACCCATCAGATAGAAAAGATGACAGAAAACAAATGACAGTTGTTGGAGGGTCTGGCAAAAAATAGGCACATTAATGCATTGTTGGTAGTTTTGTGAATGTGTGCAATTTGTAATTACATATGTAAAATTTGAAAGCAATTTTTGATGATAAAAAAATCACTAAATAATGCATTGCCCTTTGACCTAACCATACCATTGGTAGGTCTGTATCCAAAAGAGATGCAAAAAAGAGAGAGGAAGGTCCTAAATGTACAGAAATATTTAGAGAAGTCTTTTATATGGTGACAAAAACTTGGAAACCAAAGGGATGGCTATCAGCTGGGGAATTGCTAAACAAACTAGTATTATGTGAATGTGGTAAAATATTATTGTGGTATAAAAATGAGGAAATAGTTCATTTCAAGGAGGCATAGAAAGATTTGTATGAATTGATGCAGAACCAGAAGAAACAAGTTATACTATAACATCAATATTATAAAAATGAATAATTTGAAAACTCTTATAAAATTCTATAAAATGAAATATACAACACTAGAAGAAAAATTTATATGTCAGCAACTTTGCAAAAACAAATAACTTTGAAAGCTAGAACTATGATAGACACTGCAATCATTTATGATTTTAGGAGTCTGATGATGAAGAATGCTCACCATCTCTTGACAGAGAATTGACAGTTTAGGGTGGATAGTGTGAGAATATTACTTTGATTATGAGCAGTAAGTGAATTTGTTTTCCTGAATTATGCTTACTAGTTAGATAGAATTAGTTTTCTTTTTTCTTTTTTACAATGGGCAGGAAATCAAGGGAAGAAAAGAGATTTCTCCAAAAGAAAATAAAACATATTTCAAAAACTAATTCTATAGTAAATAGAGTTGTAGCAAGATTCTAGTACAAATGAAAGGCTCATGCTGCATTGTAATTCAGGTCCCATTTTCTGGTTTTCCATGAGAGTTAGAATCAAAATTAGTCCTTTAAATCCCATTTTGGGAATTGAATTTACAAGTGTTTTCAAAGTGCTTTGTCAGATTTGTAGAGCAGCTTTCAACAAATTGAGAAAGGGATGCATTGCTTCAGGTAAATTATCATATGGCTTGCAATCCTCTTATGTGTGTCAGGCCTTGTACCTGCCTACTTCTATTTCTTACCCCTTTAATATTTAATTTAAATATCTTGATTTTTAAAAATATTTAAATTCTTAACCTAGTGTTTTTTGATATTTAATTTAATATCTAAATTCTTGATCTAGTGTTGTTGTTTTTTTGTGTGTGGCTTTGTTTTGCTTTATACCATGTTATGGTGGACAGAATACTGAACTAGGAGTTGGGGAGATTAGTTTTAAATATTTTTCATGACCATAGTTGAGGCATTTAATCTTTCTCAGGATCAGATTCCTCATCTGTAAGTGAGAAGTAATAATAGCATCTACCTCAGGGTTGATGTGACCATCATAGGTGTTTTAAAAAAAAGAGAAGGAAGGGAATATAAGCTGAGGGATGTACCCCAGAAGGAGGCTTGGATCTTCAGTATGAGAGAGAAATGGAAAGAGAAGATAGAACCCTCTCTTCTACAAAGTGGGGTTCAGGGGAGACAGCAGATATAATGGGTTGGCTCAGAGAGAGGAGAGGGGGTTTGAAGATTTTCCCCCTTCTTCCTTCTCTCCTTAGCTAAAGCTGTTATCCCTAATTCTCTCTTGTCCCTCTTGTCCCCTTTCCACTACTTGAGACCGAAAGGTCTTCCCTTTATTCGTTCACTCACACTCAGCTTGGGGAACAGATAACTTTAATGTTAACTCACAGATAATACAAAAGGAATAATGGGCAGGGAAGAATAGGAAAAGGAAAGTGGGAAAAGGGGGTTCCTGAATCTATCTAAACCCATTTCCTCCCTCCTCAAGTTTGGGGGGAATTCAGGCTTTGGCAGCCTGAGCCCCCTGAGAAAAAGTCAGGTTTACTCACCCCTGGGCAACATGAGCTGAGGTAAAGTCTGCTAATGTTTCTGTTCAGAAAGTCCCTTCAATTGGGAAGTGTTGGGGGAAAGATTTCCAGTCACCATCAAGAAAATTGCATAACCCCCAGGAGAAAGTCTTTTTCCACCTTCTTTCGATGTCTCCAAAAGAGAGACCCTTACTGCTCTCATCATCAGAGTCCTCTCTCCTCTGGAAATTCACTCCTGGGGCCCCTCCCCCATCAAGGTGATCAATTCCACATACTCTTCAGCCTGGCACTTTTTCTTTAGTGCCAGCCTCTATCACCCAGGAGAGAGTAATATATGTGATGTGCTTTGCAAGTCTATATATGACTGCTATGTAAATATTATCTCAAATTCCATTATTTCTTCTTCGTGCAGTCAAAAGTTCAAATCTGAAGTCAAATGACCTTAGCTATGGGATTTTTGTAAAGTCATTTGACCTCTATATGCCTCAGTTTCCTCAAATTCAAAATGGATATAATAGCCTTTAGCTCACAGGGTAGTTGTGAGGATTAAATGAGATAATTTTGGAAGGAAACACTTAGCGTAGTATCTGCCACACTATATATACATGCTTATTCTTTTCCCCTCCCTTCTAATGATAAAGACATAAAAACATTCCTATAAGAAATGTAGGATTAGCTTGCCTCTTATGGGCATTGCTGGGCCTACCTTGACATTTGGTCACATAGGCCATCATTTTTAAGTAAAAGGATATAGGAGGGGACACAAGGGGAGAGGAGGGGAGAGGGAGGACAAGGGAGTGAGGACGAAGAGAGGGAGGAAAGTGGAGGGAAAGATATGTGAGAGGAGGAAAGCAAAGCAGAAAGCAAGAGAGAAGAGGGAGGGAGACTTCTGTTTGTTTGTTTCTTTGTTTTTCTGATGAGAATCAGATAGGACCCAGAGGGAAAATTAAGAGTTCTGTCACTTACTTCTCAATTTACCAGGAGGGATCTGAAGAGAAGATGATTACCCTGAGTTCTTGTGACAGGTAATGCTGCCAAACAACACTATCCCCATTCAGAGATTATAGAGGTTAAAACTTGGGTTTTATTATGCTTAAGCACTAATTCAGAGCTCAGAAAAATAACCCTAAACCCAGATTAGGGTCCTAACAAAGTTTATATAATATTCAATTACATCAGAAAGACAGATTATTATTATTTTTCTTATTGCCTTCACAAGAGAGATACACTCTCACACATGGGAAGGAAAAAAAAAACAACAAAGATCTTCTGAGATAAAATTAAAAGGAATTACTTTTCAAGGCTAGGCTGGCCTACCTATACTTTAAAATGGTATAATTGAGGGGAAAGATTCACATGCCAAAAGAAAACTACAGGATAGGGCCTGATTGATATCCTTCAAAAATAATTTAAATTATTTGGGAAGCCTGGCCTCCCTTTTGGCTTATTTCTGTGGAAAAGGCATGAAGGAAAAGAGAATTTTCATGCATGCAAGACAGAAAGCTGGGGACATCATCTGTCAATCAAGGTGAACATTCCATTTGGAATGTTCCCAGGAAAAACAGTTGGAGCCTGTCCAGGAGATGGACTGAGAGACTGCCTTGGCTTCTGACCAAGGGAAAGCCTGGCTTCTTCTAACCTAGGCTAAGGCTTTGGTGTGGCTGATGTTGGTGACTTACCATTATATACTGGGATGATTAGAAGAAGACAGAAGGAAATCAATTGTCCTTCATAACTCCTTAGCAGACTTTTGTGTCACAGCTGTGACAGGACTGACATTTTCCAAAATCCTCCTAATCCTCATTATAGACTAGGGATAACCCCATCCCTCTCACCTCATTTTACATCCTCGTCCTGTTGTTTCCAATATACCCCCTTACATGAGAAAGGAAGAGAAAAGAGTATTTTCCTCATAAATCTCATAGTCCACTCAGGGAAAGAGGAGGGAGAGGTGAAGCTAAAGGCTTCAGAAGAGGGTGATGAAGAGTGGTATTGAGGGAGGAGGAGGGTAGGAAAAATATTAATCAATTAGCCATCTAGGGAATTGATAGACACCCTCAAGTATTCCCCTAGTACAACTTTATTCAACTAGGTACCTTGAGGTTTCCTCTAGTAGTAATAGCTCCCTATTACAACTAGGCACCCTGAGGTTTTCCCTAGTATCTCTCTAGTTACTCCAGAGTATCTATTTATTACAACAGAAACTCAGAATATATTTCTAATACAATTTCAGAAATATCTGAAATATTTCACTAAATTTTAACATTCTGTTGGGCCAGGTTTCAGCTAACCAAGTAGATTCATAACCAGAAGAGGTACTCTTGAACCCCAAATAAAATAAAATAAAAAAACAAAAACCCAAACAAAAGGAAAAAGTAAATTCTTATTTAAAGAGGAGAAAAGAACAACAAAGAGTAATAAGTCTCTCAGAAATCTTATCTTTCTTTTAGTCCTGACCACTATTTTTAGTCTACTAATGACATGACATGAGCTTCCTATTTATAGGACCTGTTCTTTAGCATCATTTAAATGTAGAAGGCAGTCTTCTATTTGGTATCATTCTAGTTTTATATTAGATCTGAAGAAGAATTTGGTGTCATCCTTGTTAAAGGATGTCTGTTTCGATTTGAGCAAATTCAGTTTTGTTAGCGTTAGTCAACTTCTCAAACCAGTGAAGTAGAGGATTATGATGCTTCCCAGACTTTCTTTCCAGATAACTATCCACAACAGGTTTTTGATATATTCCTTTCTTTGAAGGGACACAGCCACCACTCCAGCTCAGGCCCTGGTTACCTCTAGAATAGATTCTTATAATCACCTTCTAATTGACTTTTCTGTTTCAAATATTTCCTAATTAATCCTTCCTCTACTTATCTGCCAAAGTAATTTTTCTAAAGCATGTGTATTCTCATTTCACACTCTTACTCAATAAATTCCATTGGTTCTCTATTATTGCTAGAATTGATATGTTATTTCAAGCTGTTCATACCCACTTCAGTTTCTGACTCTTATATATTGCTACCTGTAAAAATGGAGATTTAAAATTCAGACTTCAATCCCCAGAAGTCCTTTATATTTCCCAGAATTCCCTATAATATCACCTGAGTCTCCACCTGGGCAAAATCACAATGAGTATCTTTTTTTTTTTTAATTTTGGATTTTTTTATGTTTTTTTTAAATTTCTCTTGCCAATTGATTCATATACCTCACAACTCAGCCATGCATCCCTAAATGATCCCTGTGTTTTTCAATCACCCTCTTCAGGGGGTTATGTAAAAATGTATAAATTATTATTATTTTAAATTGCAAAGTTTAAATTCCTTTTGAGTGTAATTTAGGTTAAGAAACATGCTACCTCTCTGAATCTAGAAAGTGAACTGTTTGAAGAAGACACCATGAAGATGCCTCCATAGACAACATGCTGCACCAGAAGATCCAGAAGGAACTTTGGGATGTGGTGATTTGAACTGTGTGGGGTTTGAATGCTTTTGTTTTGTATGTATACTCTTATGCCAAAGGGGACTGCCCCCTAACTGGTTTTTTGTCAATGCACCTAGCAATCATTGGTTTTGTTCTCTTTTCCTTTTACCCACAAATTATTACAATCTTTTAGTTGATTATGTTTCGGTGATCCTTTTGAGGAAACTGGTTTCCCAATACCCAATTCCTGATCACAGGGGGGCATGTAAAAATGGAGATTTGAACCCCAGAATTCAATCCTCAGAAGTCCTTTGTATTTCCCAGAATTCCCTATAATTTCACCTGAGTCTCCACCTGGGCGAGATCACAATGAGTATTTTAAGTGGCAGTAACGCCTACCTGGCCCTCTTCTTTATTTTCAATGCTCTTCCTTCCATTGCAATGATGTAGTAAGTAAGCTTTGAATGGGCTAATCAGCCCTGGGCACGTGGTTTCTTATTTTGTATTTTCTTTATTCCTTGATTTTCTAATAATCCTTAATAAACCTCTTAAAATATTTTTATTGCTAGAGACTAAATTAATTATTACATACCCTACCCTACTCTATATTTCAGTCTTCCTCCTGTCCCTTACACCTGTCTTTAAATCTCAAAACTCCATGATTTTTCACTAGTTATCCACCATGCCTGGAATCTGTTCCATCATCACCATATGTCAAAATCCTTGGCTTTCTTCAAGACTCATTTAAAATGACACCTCTGTAGGGAACACCTTTTCTGATTCCTTCAGTTGCCAGTGCTTTCCTTCTAAAGTTACCTTCCTTCTCCTCTGCATATATCTTATATCACCTTTTAACGTATGAGTTGTCTCTTCTATTTGAATATAAGTTCCTTAAGGCCAGGCAGTGTTTTCATTTGTGTGCATGTGTATTTTGAGGGCTTAACACAGTCTCTGACATATAGTAAAGTTCATAACAAGTGGCAAAGAGTAATGGTAGAGGAAGTCAGAAGAAGAAATCGTGGACTGTGTGATGATAATTAAAAATTATTTCCTTTTTTTAATTTTTATTATGGGTCAGGGCAATTTCTCCTATTTAGGATATTATTTAGCTGGTTCAAATATGTCCCATGGGGTATAAAATTTTAGTTAAGTCCTAAAACATTTCTCTAATCAGAAGTCAAAAAGGGACCCCAGACTTCCCAAAATAATTTGATTTGCCTTATTTGAGGAAACATCCTATTTGTGAATTGACTTCTTGGTGATCTTGGTGACAAGTAAGTCCTTAGCTCATTGTGAACCTCTAAATGTAATTTAATCTATAACTCGACTTAGTTTACCTCTAGGTACTGTATAGAGTGAAAATCAACGTATTATTCTCAATGTATTTTAAGAAAAAACATCCGTGTAGGGGGTAAGTTTGATTGGTTTAATTAGATACAGTTTTGCTCACCCTTTACCCCTCCCCTTGCCAGGCTTTTATATAAACCTTTAATACTCGTGCACAGGTGAAGAGCATTGGATTGGTTTCTTATAAAATGGGGTATTCATTTGTGCTTTTGGGTCTCTGACTTGAGAGCAATGTCCCTGTCCATTGCACAAAAGCAAAAAAGCCACTGTTTTCATCTTATATTGGCCTCTGTGATGATTTGAGCAATTAAAGGGGGTGCATCTCGCTATATCAAGACCCCTCAAAAATTCCCACTCCAGACAATACTATTTAACTAGATCTGTTTCTTGAGGGAATGCATGAGATTATGATTCTGTTGAACTAAATATGTTCAACTTTTATGACCTAAGAGGGTATACTAGACTGCTATATGTTAAAAATTATTCTTTCTTTCTGACATCATTTTATCTCTGAAAAGTTTTGTTAGAATCCTAATCTTTGAACAATTATTTTTCTGAATCCTGAGCCTGTGCATAAGCATAAAAAGCCTAGGTTTTTACCTCTATGCTTTCTGTGTTATGATAGATTTTTTGGCAGCAATGACCTACCGCATGAACTTAAAGAAGAAATATTTCTCCCATCACAACAGCTATAGTTAAGGAAGTCTTTAAGAGGTGGAATAAGAAGTTGAGCTATGAGGATTGGCAGGATTTGCGTAGGAAAGGAAGGAGAAAAAAAGGGCATCCTTCATGAGAAGGATAATTTTGTCCTCTTTTGCATAACTCCACTGAAGAGTAAGGTCTGAGACTAGCTATATATAGAAGTAAACTCTTCAATACTACATAGCAAAGGTTACTTTTAGAATATGGCATTCAATTCAATTCAACAGACACTTATAAGCTTATTTTCTCATATTACTTGAGGCTTAATATGAAATGAATTCTGTAATCCATAAAATAAACTGATTAATAGAAAATTACTATGTGCAGACCACTCTCATAATTAAGGAAACTCAAAGTTTTGATAATATTTTATCCTTGTCCTCACAGAAATTGAGTCAGTGAATAATATCTATCAATAGTGAAATATCTATATTATTCAAAAGTAAGAACAAAAGGGTTTTCCATTGGGGATAGCAATGAATTTAATATTGGGCCAACAGTGTCTAAGATGGACCAAAGCCAAGGGATTTCTAGGAAGTTTGCTAGCACCATGTCAGTAAATTAGTTCTCAACTCTATGATCAAAAGAGCTTAGATTCTTGTGGTCACAGAGACGATGTTCCAGAGTAAGTAGAGTTTAGCATTTGGAGCCAGGAAACCTGGCATCACATCTTTACTTGACATTTACTTCATTATGTAACACTTGACATAAAAGTCTTAGCCTCTCTGAGCCTTGTTTTCCTCATCTATAAAATAAGGAATAATTAATACCATGAGTAACTACTTCAGTGGACAATGGTAAGGCTCAAATGAGAGCAGTCACTCTGCTAACAGTGAAATACTATATGAATGTCAGCTGTTATTGTCACTTTTTTGGTCAGTACCCTTATAAAAGACTTCTCTTCCCGAGTTAAAATTTTCCTCCAGATACTATAGCTGTGTGTCTCTGGGCAAGTAATTTAATCCTGTTTGCCTCAGTTTCCTCATCTGTAAAATAAGCTGGAGAAGAAAATGGTAAAACATTCCTGTTTCTTTATCGAGAAAACCCCAAATGATGTCATGAAGAGTCAGAATTCACTGAAATGATGGAAAGACAAAATCCTTTATGAAGAGAATGGTGAAACATTACCCATACTTCACAGTACCACCAAATAAAACACAACTTTGTTCTTAAAAGAGGCAGAGGATAGTTGTGACCAAATCCAAAACAAAAGCAAAGAAGACCAGTATGGCTACAGCAAAGAATTTTCTAGGAAGAGTTGGATTAGATGTTGTGATTTTCCCTTTAAATAACAGTACAAAGAAACTTATTTTTTCATCTCACTTAAAGTTTGACACTTATAATAAGCTCTATAATTCATAAAATATACTGGTTAATAAAAATATATTTAATTGATTGATTACCAATTTTCAAAGATTTTGAATGTAGTAAAATATAGTGAACGCAAAAAACTAGCTTTAAAATCATACTCATTTCATTCCAGAAGGTCCCTCCAAATATTCAGTTGCTATTTTGATTAATTAACATTCTATGGCAGCTCATTTAGAATCATTTGTTTTATCCCAGTTGTTCTGAAATAGCAATTTTCCTTAGAGATTTCAAATGCATTCTTACAGGTAAACACATTTTGCCTCTTTTCTAACTTACTTGGTGGTGATTACTCACTCACTTAATTAGAAAATGCTGCTACTGATCTGGGGATGTGGGTAGAAGGTCCAGTCTATGTCCCTTCTTTCCAGGCCAGAAGTTGTTTTTTTTTCCCCCCTGAGGATGCCAAACGACTTGAAAATGTTTGCTTTTGATCCCCTGAGCCTGGGAAGAGTTTCTCGCTGAATCAGTGAAAGGGATTCAAAGCCCCAATCCTAATGATGGCAGCAAGGTCAGAAGTGGCATCCTCCTTCTGTGAGGATAGCCAACAGTTATACTTCAGCCCAATCTCCTTTGACACAGTAATACATTTTTAGCTTTTCTAAGCCTAAAATTTAGTTTGTTGTCCAGAGGCTTATTCTCTTCCTGCCAATAGCTTAACCTGATAGGAATGTGACTGTTATTCCATGGACCCCCAGAGCCCAAGTCATTACAAATAGCTCGACCAGAGCTATTCCATCTTTCTCCTCAATTTATTTCTTTAGACCTGGTCAGTATCAGTCCTAGGGAGTCTCCTGAATAAAATAACTGAATCAATTCCCCGCTAAGCACCCAGAAGAGCATCTAGTATTTTGGATGTCAAACAATTGCAACATTCAGTATGATATTCCCCATACCTGATTTCAGGTAGATTAAATTCCACCTGGTGAAGCTGAAATGTGTTTCAGGTGCTGTTAGCTGACAGGCATCACTTGTGATGATAATAAACCTGCAATTTAAGTTAAGCTAGTGACAGGAGTAAAAGCAGTTTTTGAAAGCACCAACCACTTAAAAAAAAAAAAAAGAACTCTACACTGACATTTTTGACAATCACTGTTTAAAGTGAAACCCTACTGTGGAAATCTGTATATATGAAAAAAAAATCTCCTTCTTACCCTCATGTTGGAACCCCTGCTGTTGTTGACCCACTTTATTCATTCTCATCTTCTTTCCCCCTCCTGCAGTGAGTACAAAGCTGCTACATTCTGCTGCTTAGTTTACATAGGAGTAACATAGAATCATTGAGAATGATTTATTTGGAAATTACTTGATCTAATCCTTCTATTTTGCCATTTCTCATTGTGTTTATAGTGTAACTCAATGAGCCACAGTGGGATGATTGAATTAGATTGTGAAGAAGGGTGACACATCATTAAAATTAATAGCAAAATTTCAGATAATTTAAACTGAATTGTCATTGTCATTCCTCTCCCACTCCAACCCCTCCCTCACCCCCACAATATGTCAAGCAAACTAATGACTCTTTGTAAATGTGGATTTTGTGAAGTGCAGAAACCACAGCAAGATTTACCCACAAAGAGGAAGCTATTGGCCCATATTAGGGCATGAGGAGAGTAGTGGGGTAGGGAATCAAGTCTAGGCAACCCACCAATGAAAGAAATTGTAATTGCTTCCATTAGATGAATCTATCTTGTTTCCCCCTCAGGTTTTCTTTCCAAAGACTTGATTACTTCAATTTTGCAAGTTGTCCCTCAAAAAAAAAAAGTATATTACAGACAAACATTGTTTTCTAAGGAAGAATGAATTTCTGTTGTTTCATTTCAGCTCATTCTGTTTTCTCACCATACACTATTGGATTCAAATGAAACTTGAAATCTAGAAGCAAGTGGAATCCAGATCATTTACTTTTATCTCGTGTGGGGTCAATTTTGGGTTGTAAAATAATTTTTCAATCTGCCTTTCCATTGTATTGATTTTTTTTAAATTGCTGATTTCTTTGTGAGTAGTTTTATGTTCCCAACATTTCACCTTCCCTTGAGCTTCATTTAAAATTCCATCAATGCAAAGCCATGTGAATTGCATCTGACAAAGTTTGATGAAATCTGTCAAAACCATTTCAATCAGAGGCTCTTATGTTTTGCTCTTTTCCTCTCTAAAAGCAGAAATAGAAAATTTTGTCCACTTCTCATAGAAAATAAAATACAGTAAAATTTAATTATATTGTTCCTGTTGACTACTTGCAGGAATTGGTCCTTCCTCACCTCTGACTCTTCGAATTCTTAGTATCCTTGAACGTGCAGCTGAAGAGACTCTGGGTGGGTCTTAAACTCACTCTATAAGCTAGACATTAATTTGGCTGAATCCCAATAAATAGAGGCAATTTTGCTGGATAGAAGAGAGCTAATTTAATGAATATATGTATGTATATACATAGAAACATTCATGGAAATTTCTAACTCAGTACATACATGCAAATCAATAAGAAACAACTTTTATGAATTGAGAATATATTTTTAAATAATAGAATTAAAGACATAGACATTTGTACACAGATGCCATTAGGATGGAATTAAAGTATTATAACAATACTCTCTCTTTGAATAAGAGAATAAGATTTCACTTTTTTTTTTTACTTTTTCAAATATAGCTCAGGTCTTTCTCAAATTCCCCTTGAAAGCTTTCTCAGGTTACAGATTCATTTTGGGTCAGTACTCCTTCAAAACCATAAATTACAGTGCCCACTTATATTTATTTTATTATGCACTCTTCTAAATGCTTTATATTTTATCTGAGCCTCACAACAGCCTTGGGAAATAGGTGATATTATTATACCCATTTCTCAATTGGAGAAAATGAGACTAACAGAAGTTAAGTGACTTGCTCTGTCATACAACTAGTTAAGATCTGATACTAGATTTGAACTCAGGCTTCCTGACTTTAGACCAAGTATTCTATCCATTATGCCTCTTAGCTGCCCCCCCAAAGGGAAATACTGCCCTTGACTAATACTTCAAAATCTCATTTGGGTGTATTGGGTCTCCGTTACTTTACTCAGGGTAGATTTTTTATTTATTTATTTTTACTCTTCTTCACATACTTAGCAGGAAAAGGTAGCTAACTCTTGAATTGGTCCTAAGCCAAAATTAGTATCAGTATTTCACTGCAGGGTTACCTGTCCCATCTCATAAGGCTGACCAGGGTAAGTAGACATTTTCAGGAAGCTATTTCCTCTCCTTCAGTCATCTGTGCACCTCCAGCTTCCTCTTTATGTCACTACCATTCTTACCCCTTCTCTTTTTGCTTCTCTTTTCAGTTTCCTTCAGTTTCAGAAAATCTCCCAAGTCTCTTGTATATTCATTTGCACAGGTATCTTCCAATTTAATTCAGAACTCTCTTCAAATTAGTGCAGCCCTATGGGACCCAAAACATTCTGTGGAATTTAGACTGGAGAAAACAGGGAGTCTTAGCCTACCCAAATCTATTTCTTACATCTGTTTCAATCAACAAGAATCTAAATTCACTGGGGATACAAAAGAAAAGCAAAAAGAAAAGAAAAGAAAGAAAGAAGAGTTCTTGCCCTTCTGGGAGCAACATTCTAGTGGAATTATCTGTTTAAAATAATCTTTACGATAAAATTTTGAGAGATTTTTTTTTTAAGAGGGAGGGAGATTTTTCTTTGTGAAGTTACAGAAGATGGGTTCTCAATCTCAGATGTAACCCAGTTATCAAATATAACTAATTCTGTAGTTTTGTTCACTTCTTTCATCCAGGAGTTGTCTATGTGAGCTTGACTAAACTAATCCTGGGTACAGAATCCTAGAGTGTCAGGGTGGGAAGCAGGACCTCTTAGAAAGATAAATGGAAAATGGAAACTTTCTCTTGAACCTAGAGAGATGCTTGTCTTTATGTGGGGTTGTCCATGCTCAAGAAATGCCCCTTATATATAAAGTCATAGGCTCATTTATTTATCAGGTCTCAAGATATGCACACTGCAATTTGCCTCCAAATGTTTCAGATAGAAGAGGTATATGAGACTTCTCATTTTGAATTCAAAGCAAAGATGCTGCCACCCCCAAAGAATACTGAGACTAGAAGTCAATTATATTTTGGGCAAATATCAGAGAACAGAGGAAAATGCAAGGCAATAGTTAGTTGAACAGAATTTTGGGAAAGAAACTGAGATAATAAAGACAATAATTTTGACATATGGCACATTAACAGGAAATTAAGTCTAGAGGAGTATTAGACTTTTCGTAGGCTTGACATTCTTTCTTTTTCATTTTAGATAAACTGCAAGAGCTAAGAGTTTTATGGTCATATCATTTATTTTTCTCTCCTCCCCTCTCCTCTTTTCTTCTCTATACTCCTATTTTACAGGAAAAGTGTCTGGATTCCTCTTTCTCCTCATCCCAACTTCCTGGTTTCGTTTAGGACTGAACCAAAGTTCAATTTTATCCAAGAAACCTTTCTAAATCCTCCTCAATCTTAATCCCTTTGAGTCTATTCTCAATATATATCTTCCTTGTACGTAGTTGTTTGTATATTGTCTCTTTCATTAGACAGTGAGCTCCATGAGAGCAAGGACTTCCCCCAATATCTTCTTTATTATGTCCATTTTATACTTATAGTGTCTGGTAAATAGTAAGTACTTCATAAATGCTAGGTGATTGAATAATTGATAAACTAATGATAAAATCCTTGTTTTTGTCACAGAATAGATAATTATAGTCTTTTCTTATCCAAAAATACTTCTTGAAGTTAAGTTGTTAAAGGTTTATGGAACCTCTTTAGGAGATGAGAATGCCAAGGAGAGATCTGCTACCAGGCTTTTTCATTGTGCTCTGTGCAGAGGTTTCTTTTAGAGAACACACAACTGTAATATTACTTCTGTAGGAACTATGGTACAGGTAAGTGGTAGAACTGGCCTTACTCTCTAGAATCACAGCATTTTGTCTCTTAATCAATACAATGACCATCCATGACTAAACAAGACTGATGATGGAGATAGTTTACCACTTCCCAAAAGGAAGATAATGGATTTGACTTACAAAAAAGACATTCACATTTTTGGATATAGATAATATGGGAATTTGTTTTGATTGATTAGGTATATTTATCATATGAATTTTCTTTTTCTTGTTTCATTAGGGGTGGCTGAGAAGGAAAAAATACTTAACTAAAAAAAATAAATTTGTTTTAAAAAGTGTTGTATAAGGAGTTAATCTTCTTTTTAGAGAGTAAAAATCCCTGAATCTTTAAGCTGTTAGTTATAGTCCAAACCTTTCTATTCTTTCTGGCTTATATGATACAGCACTAGGAGTGACCTGATAATCCACTTTTAAGAGCTTATTCTATATCATGTGGCTTTTAAGACATACCCAGAAAATTGTAACAGCAGGACATAGCTTCCCTTTTCCCTGTGGGCCTCCTTCCTCCTTCCCTCCCTCCCATTCACACATACATTTTGCAAAAATGGTCACCCTGTGTGAAGACAAAAATGTAGCTAGCCATATTTAAAGATAAAATGAAATTTTTTAGGAATGTTATTGAGGATTTCTACTGTGTCTCTGTAAGCCTGAGGCCCAACCTACTGACAAGAAAAACCAATAAAGAATTATAACCCTTTCTACCTGTGGATGTGATAACTAATGCAATAACAATATCACTTTCATGTCCTGCCTCTAATCTTCCTACTAGTGCCAAGTACTACAGTGTAGTGGCTCCTGCAAAAGTCTGCTAATCCTTTTCATTAATGCAGTCAATTAAGGATTCTTAAGGAGGCAATGTCAGAACCTAGGTACAAGAAAAAAAAAACTTTTAAAAAAAGTAAAAAAGGAGACACTAAAAAAGTTTTTTATTCAATTAGGAGTATAAAAATTATAAATAGACATTACTCCACCAAGATTGAATTGCTGATAGCTAAATTTTAGTAAATATCACTCAATGAAGTTCATGGTATTAAATATACGGTTCACTAAAATAAAAACTAAAAGGACTCTCAGAGGTGTTCTAGTTCAACCCCTTAATTCTACAGATAGGAAGATTGAAATTCTGAGAAGTTAAATGATTTGATTAAAGCTATTCAAGTAATAAGTAGTGGAATCAGAATTTGAATCCAGGCTGTCTGACTTCAGTGCTCTTTTCCCAGTTCCATACTGCTCTTCCTGATAAATATATTAGCCACAGATAACATTTCCTGTGTATAATCTGGTTACACATTTCTCTGCCACATTTCCAGGTTACTGATAGATTATGTAATGTTAATTTTGACATTTTTAATTAGTGAAGAACTTGGAAAAGATGATACAAACAGGGCTTCATGGGCTGTCATTGTATAGTTTGAAAGGGGGGGGCAGAATAACATCTCTCACCTCTTCTCCCCAAACTCTCTCCCAAGGGACATTTTAAATCCCTCTCAGCAGGGGAATCATGAAATTGGTTCCCATGGATATCATTCTACTCTCTTCAGAGAGAGGAGCACTGAGCTAGAATTATATCTATCTAGTAATTATATACCTCTTTCCTACTTAATCCCAGTTCAAAACAATAACAAAAACATAGATAGGAGAATACACACCAGGCAAGGAGTGAAGGAATTCTCCCTTAGATAAGAAATAACTCAGCCCCATTTAGATCTTATCCATAATGAGATATGCCAAAGTCTCCAAGGTAGCAGGTTGAAGAAAAGGATATAATGGAAACTTCTGGTTTCTCTCATGTCTTCCTAGAGTTTTTGTTTTTTCCTTTAACAATCTGAAGTTGGGTTGATCAATTCCATGTTTCCTCTTGAACCTGGAATCCAGAAGTGCCTAGTGACTAAGATTGAAGATACCTTAAAATTGAGGAGTCTTTAGAAGAATCCAGCCCTCACAAAGGACAGGACACTTATCTCCAACAATAATGAGATAGTGGCATATGAATGGGCTACAACCCCTGTCTGAAATTAAGGCTAATGGATGAGAGCTTCCTCTTCCCCCTTTCTTTTTGTTTTTAAAAAATTAAAATTAATGTCAATGATTAAAAATATTATATTTTAAGAGATTCATTAATGATCATTAGAAATAAAGGAATAAAAAGATAACAACAACAACAAAAAAAAAACACATGCCCATGGTTAATCAGCCTGTTCAAAATCCCCACTTACCACCATAGTTGCCAACAGGAAGCAAAGAGCATGGGACCAGGAACACCACTGGATAATAGCCTCAGTCTATAGGAAGTACATAACAGCAGGAAGTCTGTGCTCCTGGGGAATGCAGTTTTTAGGGTAATAGATTTCCAATTTCACTATTTCACAACTTTCACATGCCTTTCCTCATTACCTCCTCCAAACTCCTACGTTCTTTATTGAAACATCTTTTCTTCTCTAGAAGGTTGCTCCCTATATTATTCACACATAATGCTAATTCTCAATCTCTCCTATTTATTTATTTATTTTTAATTAATATATTTAGTTAATTTAGAACATTATTCCTTGGTTACAAGAATTACATTATTTCCTTCTCTCCTCTTGCTCCACCTTTCCTGTACTGAAATGCAATTTCACTGGGTATTACAAGTGTCTGATCAAAATCTATTTCCATGTTTTTGCTACTTCCATTAGGATATTTAATGAGTCTACATCCCCAACCATATCCCCTCAACCCATGTAATCGAGCAGTTGTTTTTCTACTCCCACAGTAGTTCCCCTGAATGTGGATAGTGTTCTTTCTCCTAGATCCCTCCCAGTTGTTCAGGATCACTGCATTGCTACTAATGGAGAAGTCTGTTACATTAGATTGAGGCACAGTGTTTTGGTCTCTGTGTATAATGCTCTCCTGATTCTGCTCCTTTCACTCTCATCAATTCCTGAAGGTCATTCCAGTTCCCATGGAATTCCTCCACTTTATTATTCCTTTGAGCACAATAGTATACCGTCACCAACATATACCACAATTTATTCAGCCATTCCCCAATTGAAGGGCATCCCCTCATTTTCCAATTTTTTTGCCACCACAAAGAGGGTAGCTATGAGTATTCTTGTACAAGTCTTTTTTTCTTATTATTTCTTTGGGGTACAAACCCAGAAGTTCTATGGATGGATCAAAGGGCAGACAGTCTTTTAGTGCCCTTTGGGCATAGTTCCAAATTGCCCTCCAGAATGGTTGCATGAATTTCACAACTCCACCAGCAATGCATTAATGTCCTAACTTTGCCACATCCCCTCCAGCATTCATTACTTTCCTTTGCTGTCATGTTAGCCAATCTGCTAGGTGTGAGGTGATACCTCACAGTTGTTTTGATTTTCATCTCTCTAATTATAAGAGATTTAGAACACTTTTTCATGTGCTTATTAATGGTTTTGATTTCTTTGACTGAAAATTGCCTATTCATGTCCCTTGCCCATTTATCAATTGGAGAATGACTTGAATTTTGTACAATTGATTTAGCTCTTTATAAACTTGAGTAGTTAGATCTTTGATAGAGGTTTTTGTAATGAAGGCTATTTCCCAATTTGTTGCTTCCCTTCTAATTTTGGATGTATTGGTTTTGTTTGTACAAAACTTTTTTAATTTGATGTAATCAAAGTTATTGATTTTACATTTTGTGATTTTTTCTAGCCCTTGCTTGGTTTTAAAGTCTGACAAGTATACTATTCTGTGTTCACCTAATTTGCTTATAGTTTCCTTCTTTATATTCAGATCATTCACTCATTCTGAGTTTATCTTGCTATAGGGTGTGAGATGTTGATCCAAACCTAATCTCTCCCTTACTGTCTTCTAATTTTCCAGCAGTTTTTATCAAAAAGTGGGTTTTGGTGCCCCAAACTGGGATCTTTGGACTTATCATAGACTGTCTTGCTGAGGACATTTACCCCAAGTCTATTCCACTGATCGTACTTTCTGTCTCTTAACCAGTACCAAATTGTTTTGATGACCACTGCTTTATAGTATAGTTTGTGATCTGGGACTGCAAGTCCTCCTTCCTTTGCATTTTTTTTTATTATTTCCCTGGATAGCCTTGATCTTTTGTTCTTCCAAATGAACTTTGCTATTTTTTTTTCTAATTCAGAAAAAAAGTTTTTTGGTAGTACAATGAGTATGGCACTAAATAAGTAAATTAATTTGGGCAGGATTGTCATTTTTATTATGTTAGCTTGTCCCACCCATGAGCAATCAATGTTTTTCCAATTGTTTAGATCTAGTTTTAATTGTGTGGAGAGTGTTTTGTGGTTGTGGTTATTTTAAATGGAATTTCTCTTTCTAATTCTTGCTGCTCAAATGTGTTGGCGATATATAGAAATGCTGATGACTTATGCGGGTTTATTTTGTATCCTGCAACTTTGCTAAAGTTGTTGATTATTTCAACTAGCTTTTTGGTTGATTCTCTAGGATTCTTTAAGTAGACCATCATAACATCCACAAAGAATGATAGCTTGGTCTGAATACTACTTTCAAGAAACTATTTTCTGTTTCCAGGTGACTTATCTTGCCTTTTAAGTTCTTTTTCCAGTTGTTGTCAGCCTCTCTTAATTATGTTTTGAATTGTATTTTGATTTCTTCCAAAACCTGTCTCCAAATCACTGGGGTTTTTGGGTTTTTGCTTGGTGTTCCCTCATCCTTCTCTGTTTTGTTTGTTCTTTGTTCCTTGACTGTATAGAAGCTGTAGATTGTAATTTCTTTTTCTTTTTCTTTTGTTTGCTCATATTTAGCCCTTCTTTACTCTTTGCAGTTGCCTGCATTCTTGCTCCTCTCATTTTTTTTGTTGGAGCTGTGGTTTGGGGGTTTTCTATTAGCCTTCTCCCTTGGAGCTTAGTCAGCACATCTCTCACTGCAGTCTGTGAGGGAGGGGTATTCGAGCTTGAGCTTCCCTGCCCTCTGAAGGATTTGATGGTATTAAATCCATCTGGGTTGAGCTGGATGTGCCCTGAGGCCAAAACTTTGAGAAGAGGTGGGCCAATATGGACTGTCTCCACTGCTGCAACTAGGCTGCCTGCTTTGTGCTCTGTGCTTCTCATCCAACTGCTTCCCCACTGCCTGTGCTCAATGCTCTGAGCCTGGCATAGCTTTGTCCATAAGGTACTTCCTCCAGACCAGCATCCTTGCCTGCCCAGAGGTTCCATCTGCCGCTGGATGCTTAGCACTCTAGGTGGGGGTGGGGGGAGGGATCCTGGGACCTTCCTTCTTCCCTCCCCTTAAACCCAAGTGTTCTTGAATTCAGGCTTTTGGGGGGCATACCTTTTAAGTTGAGTTCAGAAGGAGGGTTCCTTGTTTCTGTCTTGTTGACTTGTCAGTCCCCAGGAGCAATTAGTTTGTGATAGGTAAGGAAGGGTTTTCAGAGGTCTGACCTTTCACTGCCTCTACATCGCCATCTTAACTCTGCCTCGCTTCTCAGTCTCTCTTATTTATTGGGTACTTCTCTACTCCCTACAAATATGGCCATGCGTCTCTCAACTTTAAAAAACAGACAAAAAACCCCAACTAACTTGTTATGACCATATTCTCTAATATTTCCTCCCTTTGTGACTAAATTCCTTAGGAAAGCTGTCTCCAATGAGTCTCTAATCTTTTAAACCCTTTTTGTAATGAGTTCGAATCCATCTGAAACTGTCCAAAGTTATAATGATCACTTTATTGCCAAAGTAGTTATATTTTTTCATTTCTTCCTCCTTGACCTCTCTGCAGCCTTGGACCCTATAAATCACCATCTTATGTATATGCCATGTTTTATGATGCTGCACTGTCCTTGTTATTCTGCTTTACTTGTCCTAACTATTCTTTCTCAGTCTCCTTTGCTGGTTCTCTCTTCAACTTATGCCCACTAAAAGTGGGTTTCCTCAAAGATCTGCCTTTGTTCCTCTTCTCTTCTCCCTCTATACTATCATACTAGGTGATCTCATAAACTTTCTTAGATTGTTATCTTTTCAATTTAGATGATTGTCAGATCTATTTTTCTAGTTCTAAAGTCTTTCTTGAGATCCAGTGTCACATTACTAATAACCTATTAAATATTTCAAACTAATTGTCCCATTGATGTCCTACATTCAACATACACAAATGTTATTTTACTCCTCAAATCCTCCTGTCTTCTGAATTTCCATATTATTGTGGGAAGAACCATTCTCTTAGATACTCTAGCTTATTGTCTCTGATTACTTATCGGCACTCAAACTATTATCCTGGTACAAGTATTCATGATCTCAAAAATAATTTATTGCAATAGCCTTCTGGTTCCTATAGTCCATGTCTCCCTGTATTACTCTTCACCCTACTCTCCTATTCCCAAATTGCAGAGAATTCCTGTCATTTTCAGAATCAAATGTAAAATTCTCTGACTTAAGAAGGGCAGTTAAAATACTAGGCCTCTGTTTCTAAAGTGGACATTTTAATGGTATATCATACATATATTTGTTTCAAAGCCACATAATATATTTACTTATGTAATTTTTTAAACTTATTACATTCATTTTTTCCATTATGAAATGGGTGTATTAAGGTATCTGGATTATGATCTGCTACCAGCAGTCATAATTAATGGGAACATTATTATGACATTTGCTAAAGAATAGTTACTGGCTCAATTATACATCAATCAGTGGTCAATTTATTTAAAATTTAGGGCTCCCAGCCTATTCTACTTTTGCCAACATTTTCTGATATTTAGAGAATAAAGTTGTCTAAAATTATTTGCTTGAATTGCTGACAAATTTGGATAGAGATAGTAAAGAAAAAAAGACCTACAAATAATTGAATGGGATTTTCTAGGCCAGGAGTCTGGAAGCCCCAAGTTCAAATATAGCTTCTGACAAACTAGCTGTGTGACCCTTGACCCTACACAAGTCACTTCACCCCTATTTGCCTCAATTTCCTCAACTGTAATTATGGAGATAGCATCTAACTCTTAGTGTTTTGAGACTCAGATGAGTTATTATTTGTAAAGCACTTAGCACAGGGACTGGCACATAGAAGATACTTAAAATATAATTATTTCTTTCCTTCCTTCCAACTTTTATACTTAGGGCTAAATCTTTTGCTTAAGATCAATTAATTGGTATGGCCCGAGTTCACAGTTCCATTCTCCCCAAAGAGTTTGAAATGAATTGGAAAACTAACAGTTCTACTGTTCCAAACCAGAAGAGATAGAACAGAATCACAGAAAAGAAGAGGTGATGTGAGAGGAAGTTGGCTAAGGGTAAAAAAGTGTTATTTTTAATAATAATATCTAATTTATATAGTATTTAATCTGTGCCAGACACTGTGTTAAGTGCTTTACAATATCATATAAACTTCGTAACAACCCTAGAAAATAGGTGTTATTATTTCTCCGTTTTATGGATGAGGAAACTGGGGCAAACAAAGTTTGAATGACCTGACTAGGATTTACTGCTAGTGTATGTATCTGGAGACAGATTGAACTCAGGTCTTTATGATGTTAGGACTGATGCTTTATTAACTGCACTATATAGCTTCTGAATCCACCTTAGTCAATGACAAGCACTCAGTTGATAATTTCAATTCCCTGCTTATCCTTGAAATTTTTAGTAAAAATGACAAAGAGCCAGGGATTCGCATATCTAACAAGAAGATTAGATGTTTCCATATGGGGAGGAGGAGGGGGAGTGCATATAGCATTAAAGTCCAGAGTATATCCTTGTTTCATAGTCTTGCTGTATTGGGGCAAAGAAAACCTTCTTTAACTGTTCAATGATTTTTGAGTGCCTCATTTTGTTCCAACATCAAATCTATGCTAGTTTGGTCTTAAGAGAATGCTGGTGTTAGGTCTGCATCCAAAAAGCATTAAAAAAAAAAAGAAATGCTATTGCAGACTGTAAACCTAAATGATGTGGATATTGGGATCTGGAGAGACATTAAAAAATTGCAGTTTCATTTTGTGTGTTATATTTAAGGTCAAGTGAGCTGTTCAGAACTGCTTGGTCATTCACTAACCATAATGGCTATTTGAAATATTCCCTAAGTTGAAGGAGTACAATACAATGACAATCATACAAACACTTAATCACTTAAACTTAATTGGATTCATTTCCTAGGAGATTTAGGAAAACTCTGTGGGGGGAGGATTGGCTTAGCATTGGATCATACACATTCTCCATCCTCCAGAGAGACATAAATAGCTGTAAGTGTAATGTATTTTAAGGAGGTAGCGGCTTGGTACAATGGAGAGAATACTCGCTTTGGACCCAGAGAATTTAGGTTCAAATCTTGCTTCTGACATTTCCTATCTCTGTGACTCTTGGGCAAGTCACTGCCCATCATCAATCTCAGTTTCCTCATTTATGAGACATTTGGATCAAATGGCCTTTGGGATCGCTTCCAACTCTACATCTATGATTTTATGTGAGGTCTGTTGGAAGAGATGCCACTATTCCCTGAGAATCAGGGAAAATGTCCTGAAAGAGATGGCATTTGAGGTGAACTCTAAAGGAAAAGTAGAAGAGAGGAGTATGTCAAGGACAAGGAATAGAGTGAGTAGTGGCACAAAGGATAGGAAAAGTGGAGATTTTAAGGGAAGTGGCAATTAGACTAGTTTAACTTAAGAGCACATTGAAAAGAGTATGATGAGAAAATCTGGAAATTCAGAGAAGCATCAAATTCTAGAGGATCTCAGAGTTCCAGGAAAAAGAATGAGAGCATCATTTGCCTTTGGTGGGATTTTAGCAGAAGTGTGACATGACTAGAGTATGTATATAATATAGTAACTACCTCACATGGGGGCCCCCAAATATTCTATAACTTTGAGTTATATTAAGATCAGCTCCACAAGCACTTACCAAAATGCCTACTTTCACTAAAACAACTAGAAAGAACACATTAGTTAATTTTTTTTATTTTGAATTTTTTGAATTGAATTTTTTAATTTTTTTCCATGGTTACATGATTTTTCTTGTTTTCTTTCCCATTTCTGTTCTCCCCCACCCCAGATTTGACAAGCAATTTCACTGGGTAATACATATATTATCACTCAAATCCTGTTTCCATATTATTTATTAACCAAAACCCCAAATCATATACCATATAAACAAGTGATAAATTGTAAGTTTTCTTCTGTATTTCTATTCCCACAATTTTTTCTCTAGATATAGATAATATTCTTTCTCATAAGTCCCTCAGAATTGTCCTGGTTCGTTACATTGCTGCTAGTAGCAAAGTCAATCAATATTTGATCATTCCACAGTGTTTCAGTTATGGTACACAATGTTCTCCTGGTTCTGCTCATTCCATTCCACATCAGTTCATGGAGGTCTTTCCAGTTCTTGTAGAAATCCAGCAGTACATCATTCCTTATAGCAAAAATAGATTCATTCCAAATGAATTCTAATTACTCAAACAGAAGGCCAAATTAATGTATAAGAACTCATATTTGATTCTGAAGCAGAATCAAAGCAGTAAAGGCCAGGCAACTGGATTGAAGAGACTTGCCCAGGGTCATACAGCTAGGAAGTATCTGAGGCCAGATTTGAACCCAGGTCCTTCTGGTCAGGTCCTGGTGCTCTATCCACTGTACTACCTAGATGCTTCTGATGATATTTCTCAGGGTTTGATGAGTAGAAGAGATAGTTTCCTTCCTTGCTTTAGTGAGGATATTTATTTTATACTTTATATAAAGATACTATTTTAAAGGAAAGGGGTTAATTGAATAAATTATTCAAATCATTAAAATAACCTTATCACACTTAAAGTAAGTATCAAGATGCTAAGTCTGACACATAAGCCAGGTGGTGTCACATCTCAAGGCATTGAGATATATAAGCCTTGTTTGACATATTTGTGTTTGATTGGCTAATTAGTCCTGCTCTGTGGGTCATCTATAAAATATTGAGGTGGTTCAGATTGGAGATATTGCAACATTTGTCAAGGGGAAGGAGAGAGCATTCGAGTTAAACTCTGGAGAAGAAATCACTTGTGGGGTGGGACGGGTGCATGAGAGCACATCAACCTCCCCACACTCATTAAATACTTATTTCTAGAAGCTAATTAAGTCCAATGGATTGATAGGTAACGATTGATAATAATAGAATTATCCTGGTGGGGACAAACAACCTCAAAACACACAGGGATACATCTTTCATTTTTATTTTTTTCCTGAGTGGAGAGCCCCTCAAACTCCTGGGATCTAGTCGAGTTCAAGTGGGAATTGGGACAGTAGGTCCAGAGATACATGAGATACTCCTTTCTTGATCATATAATTGCTACACATCAGAGAAAAGGCAGCATGCTATTTTTTTTTAAGGCATTGCAGATTCTAATCTTATGCTACTTCTTATGGGTTGTATAACTTTTCCTCAATGGCTTAATTTCTCTGATTCTTGGGTTCCTCATCAATGAAATATCCTTAAAACTGTTTCTGCCTCTTACCTCTAAGATCCAATAAAATCTTATTATAAGTTGCTTAGAAAATCAAATTAATATATATAATAGAGTTTTGTTTATAGAATCGCCTTATTGTGTTTTAAAATTTAGGTAAATCTAAATTTATTTCTGAAGCCTTATCCTAATATAGTGTAATGAATCTAAAGTCTGGCTCTATTAAATGTTTGCTAAATTAGAAAGGATTTTCTGAACATATTTCCTTTAGCCTTGTTAAGCCTATATATAAAATGGCAAAAATAAGTAATTATTTTTGTTTTAAAAGATTTTTGCTGGGGGAAATCTCTCTCGTTCTTTATCTCTTTGTCTCTATCCTGTCTCTGACTCTGTCTCTATCTCTGTATCTCTGTCTGTTTCTCTGACTTTTAGACCCTTCTCTAATGAAGGTTTAAGGATAAGCTAATAGAAATAATTGAGTTACCAGAGGTTAAACTAATAAGCTTGAGGTATTCCAGTGAGAATAATCTGCTACAGAAAACCAGAAGGCTTACAGCATAAACCACTTAGTCCTCTAAATAGCTTTTCCCCAGTATCACCAGTAGCTTTAAGAAGATTTAACTAAAGCACTACTTGTGTTTAATTTAATGTTTTGTTATCAGAAACCATTTTGTTATATTTTTATCATGCTCTCTTCCAGAGGTGGTTTTGTAATTGGAATGACTTAAAAAATAACTTTGAGGAAGAAATAAAATATGTTTAAGGGATCCCCTTATTAATAAGGCCAACTAATAGAGGCAAGAGGAAGGCAGAGAGACAACAGACTTCTCTACTCAAACACTAGCTTATTAAAATGAAATTTTTAAACTAGAAAATGAATGATTTAAAATGTAGCTAGAATCTTATTTACATAATAGATTTTTGATGACTACTTCTAACCATTTATAATCAATTAGTGCATATTTTAATTATGTAAATCCATAAACCATTATGGTTAATCTTGTCAGTTTTTGTTTTCCTCAGAAATGTATTCTGATTTTATCCCTGATTTATATATATATATATATATATATATATATATATATATATATATATATATATATATATATAGTTGTTGTTCAAGGAAAAAAGACAAATGAATGGAATAAAAAAATATTCTAATGAAGGACACAGGAAAATTAACTTCAGTATAAATACAGTAGTGGGAAGCTGATAACTTTGTTAAGTTGAGAGAAAAGTAAAAGAGAAAGGGAAGGAGTGAAAAGAATGCAAAAATAAAATTAAGCCATAAAAAATCAGAAAATAAGAGCTTCTTTCAAAATTGTTTATATATGAGAACAATAATAAGAAAAAAATGATATGAACTTAACCTGAGCTAAATTACATGCCAAATATCAATATCTTTTGTGTTTGGCAAATTCTAAGTCAAAACTAATTTATTATAAGAAGTTTAGATTCATTTCACATGCAACATAAAACCTGGGTATATCTAAATTTAGTTTCTTGAAGTTGTAACCTAATATAGTGTAATGAACCTAATGCTTTGAACTATTAAATGTTTCTAAAATTGGAAAGGATTATTGGAATATATTTCCTTTAACCTCATTAGACCTATATATAAAGTGGTAAAAGTAAGAAATTATTTTTGTTTTAAAATATTTTTATTATTTAATATCTTATGAAGTTTGATTCATATAGTATTTTTAAAAACTTGCTTAAGGGATACTCTCACTCATAACATGGAGAAGTGGATAGAATGCCAGACCTTACATTAGGACAGCTTATCTTCCTGGGTCCATATTTTGTCTTGAGATACTAGCTGGGTGACCCTGGACAAGTCAGGTAACCCTGTTTACCTCAGTTTACTCATCTGTAAAATGAGCTGGAGAAGAAAATGACAATTTGCTTCATTATCTCTGTCAAAAAAACACCAAGTATCTCCAGACAATAAATGGTCAAAGGATAGGAATAGCCAATTTTCAGATGAGGAACTCAAAGCTCTTAATAATCATAAGAAACAATGTTCTGAATACTTCTTGATTAGAAAAATGCAAATCAAAACACCTCTGAGGTACCACCTCATAACTTTCAGATTGGCCAATATGTCAGTAAAGAAAAATGATAAATGTTGGAGGGAATGTAGTGAAATTGGGATAATAATGCATTGCTGGTGGAATTGGGAACTGATCCAACTATTGTGGAAGGCAATTTGGAATTATACCTAAAGGGGTATAAAAGAATGCATGCCATTTGATCCAGTAAATACCACTACTAAATCTGTATCCCAACGAGATAAAAAAAATGGGAAAAGACATTGTACAAAAATATTTACAGCTGTTCTTTTTGTGGTGGCAAATAATTAGAAACTGAGGGGATGTACCTCCAAATTATGGTATATGATGATGATGGAATACTATTGCACTATAAGGAATGATGAACAGGATGAATTCAAAAAGGGCTGGGAAGACGTGTAACTATAGGATTAACTCTCCCCTTTCCTATTTTTAACTAATCAAATCAAGAACTTAAAGTACTCTTACTTACCATTAGGTATGAAAGTTCATAAGTCACTTATAAGTAAGTGACAATTCCAAAGGTCACTTCCCCTTCCCCCACTCCTTTGGCAGTGCTAGGCAAAATTGAAAAACTGCCATTGGTTTCTGTGAAGAAGGAGGAGTGACAGGAAGTCATAAGGGAAAAAAAGGGGGCATAAAAAGAGACCAACATGGTCTAGCATTGATTCCCTTCCTAGTGTTTGGAAAGATTGGTTCCCAGCATTCCTTTCCTGACTTCTGGAGAGATTGGTTGTAGAGATTCCTGCTTTGGTTTTGGAGAAGGCTGTGTTGGTGGAACCCTGACTAAAGACATCACCAGGACTTCTGGTTTGGAGAGATTCCTGCCTTGGTGGCTCTGCAAAGAGACCCTCTCTGCTTGTTGACATTTCGGTGGGACACTCCCTTCAGTGTGAGTTCAGTGGAGAGACTCTTTTCCTTGGATTCTGCATCAGTTTGCCAGTTAGTGACTCGGACTTCCACATGGAAATTGAAACTTTGTTGAGGAGCAAACTGAATTTCATTGGATCAGCACTTAGGGCAGACTAGACAACTCGTTATTTCTTTCCCTCCTACACTTCATACTTTGACTCTTTCTCTTCTTCATTATAAATAAAAGCTGCTAACAGTTTTTTTTTTCTGACTTAAGGATAATATTTTGAATTCTGCAAACACAACATTGAATTTATAACTCTCTTACTTAGTCAGAACCCCAAGTTAACCTTTACAGACCTCCATGAACTTATGCAGAGTAAAATAAGCAGAACCAGGAAAACATTATACACAGTAACAGCAATATGTGAAACCATCAAATGTGATAGACTTAGCTACTCTCAGCAATACAATGATCCAGAACAATTCTGAGGGAGTTTTGAGAAAGAATGCTATCTACCTCCAGAGAAAGAACTGTTAGAGTAGGAATGCAGATGAAAGCATATGATTTTTCACTTGTTTGTTTGGGAATATGCTTTGGAGTTTTGGTTTTATGAGATTATTCACTTAAAAAAATGCACAAAAAAAAGAACAAAAATGAAAGCAACAAATAGGGTCACAGAGTCAGATAAGGTTAAAGAATAATGATGAAAACATTCATAACATTTACTTCAAGTTGAAAATCCACATTGTCTGAATTACTTGAACTTTTTTTTATTTATGTAATTATGCCTCTTTAGCATGATTAGTCAGTATAATTTAAATCTCAAGTTAAATCTCAAATTGCAATAGAAAATGCTAAAAAAGGATTTTGTCTAGGAAAACACTGGGAACTATTTCAGCATGGCAATAGGGATTAAGGATCCCAAGTCATTCATGTTTTATTATCCGATAAGAGAAACCATTTTCTTATATTATCATCATTCTACCTCCTGAATTGATGATTTTGTAAGTGAAGTGATTTGATGTTTGTTTTTTTCACATAGTCACAACTGGATTCAAGTCTTGCCTCTAAAACCTAATGATTATGTGACCATGTATCTCCTTAGTCTCTAATACTATAATTAGAGATGAGTTGTCAAATTGTATAGGTCAAAAGCTTTTCCCAAATGAAAGTTTCTCCTACCTGTGAAATATTGGATTGTAATTTTTTATTGATATCTTTACTGCACTCTATCATTTATAATGTGTCAGTATTATAAAAGATAAGTTCATTTGCATTAAAGTCATATTAGTCAAGTATTGATTTTTTTTAAAACTCTTACCTTCTATCTTAGAATCAATACTGGGTATTGGTTCCAAGGCAGAAGAGCAGTAAAGGCTAGGCAATGGGGGTTAAGTGACTTGCCCAGGGTCACACAGCTGGGAAGTGTCTGAGACCAGATTTGAACCCAGGACCTCCCATCTCTAGGCCTGGCTTTCAATCCAGTGAGTCACCCAGTTGCCCCTAAGAATCGATTTTTAAAGTATGTTACTTTGATATTTTTCCAAAAGATCAATTAATCAACAAACATTTATTGTGCACCTTCTTTCTGCCAAAGGATAAAGGAGGCATTAGCATTACAAGCACTGAGGTGGGACCATTATTTTCTTCAATAAACTTACATTTAATTACTTTTTTAAAAAATTACAAGTACAATATGCAGGATAGAAAGACATTTAATTATGTTAACTAATGAAATATCAATATATATTAGTAAATTATTTCTATAATGTCTTAAACAAATAGATTAATGCCACCACTACGCTCTTTACTTCAGGGATATAGTCTCAATGCCTAGTTACATAACCTTAGTAATTCTTTGTTTAAAAAGAAAAATCTATCAATTAGTTAGATAATTCAAGCCAACTCTTATGTGGTTTTTAGGCTTACATTACTGAACAATCATAGTGTTGTGTTAATGTAACCACTCTCACTCTTTAAACTCAGTAAAGTGATTTTCTGGTATTTCTGAGAAGTCTGTTGACATATCTTTTTTTTTTTTTTGTTATTCCTCCAAAATAAGCTAAATTAAAGGGGAAAAAAGGATTGACTAGAAAACTAAAATTTCTTTCTTTTTTTCATGCCTGTTCCTTTTGTTTTAGTCTTATTGTTCCTATGAATTAATTTCTTCTTGTTTGGTCATTATCCCCAGCCCTACAACCTCAGTTAAAATGACTCTCTCTTCAATTTATTTCTCCCAAAATATATTTTTATGATATCAGCTGAAGGTGTTTTCTTCCATATTCAGAAAGAAGCTAAACCTAGCTCCCAAAACTAATTAAATTATATTTCATGAAAGGAAATGTAAAAACCAATATCCCTTGCTTTCAGATATTTCCTTTGATATATTTTTTTCTTCAAGGAAAATTAGACAATATAGAAGGCACAGTTATCCTAACAAGGATCAGAATAAAAATAGCTTCAACAAAAACATAGGATTCAGAGAAATGAAAAAAAAAAACACATTTAATTCTATTGAAAACATTCCCAGGGTTGGCAAAATGAAGCCCAGGAAATGAGAAGAAAAAACGATAGACTCCCTTGATAACATTTGGTATGATTAAGGGAAAAACAAAACAAAACTAGAAAACTCATGAACTCACTTAAACATACTAAGTAAATGCATTTTAGGAAGCTGGAAACTTCTAAAGGTCTACCAATGCTTTGGTCAGCAACAGCAATACCCCAAGCATCGCATTCTGCTCTCACTAATTCAACCCAAGTGACTGCTTCAGCTTGGAAGGTTTTCTGTAAAGTTTCAAAAGAAAGGATAAGCAGGTGATTAAAAAGCAAAAACTAATTCTGGGGTGAGAAATCTTATTGAGAAACCAACAGACAAACAAATCTACCCTTTATAGAACAGTGACGTTACAGGCATCAGTGTGTAAAATGCATCCTTGGTTTACTGGTCTTTGGCATCAATATGCCACGTTTTCAAGCCCAGCCTACACTCACAACAGAAGAAGGTCATCACCTCAGACAGCACCCACCCTGCTCCAGCAGGGGCAGACAAGACAAGGCTTTTAAGGCTGTCACAGCTGAGGCTAGTTAAACCTGACAGCAGATTAAACAACTACTTATCACTGCTTGAATTCAAGCTGCAGAATAATTAAAATCCAGCTATTACCCCTTGTTTGATCCATAAACAAGCCAGGAGTGAGGGAGCCAAAGAAAGGAAATTCAGAAGAGCCCTGATTTCTTTCCTTATGGCATAATTTAAAAAATAAGTTATTTTCAAAACTGTGTCACATTATGATTGCTTTCCAAATGTTAATATTTATTAGCAATGGGTAGCTTTAAAACTGTTTTCTTGGGAGGAGAGAATTAGCACCTTACCTCTCCTCAAAACAATAACAACAATGACAACACAATAATAATTCTTCCTCTACCTAAGCCTCCTCTCAATCCTCTCAAAGAAAAGCCCAGTAAAAATAAAAAAAAAATAATAAAAAAGCAGGTTTTTTGTTTATTTGATTTTTTTTTGGTATTTAAGATCTTTTCAGGAAAACTTACTATTTTCTAACATTTAGGATAACTAGTTGAATATGAGATTATACTTTAAGTATAAAACTTTGATTACAGTTCATAGAAAAAGAACATTCTCCATGTTGGCACAAGGAAGCTGAGCAAAAAGAAAGAAAAAAAGTTTAAAAATTGTTTGGAGAGCATTTACTAGGGTGAAATAAAACAAAAACAAGCTTAAGAGAATTCAGACTAGAAGATTCAGACTTCTAACTAGGGGAAACCTTAGAAATAATCCAGTCCAAATCTTTAGTTTTTCAGAAGAGGAAAATTAGGATTGACTGCTGAAGAAAATGATCTACTTCTCTTATCTCCTATCCCCTTCCACCTCTTCTCATCTCATGCACACTCCCCATAGGATAGACAGGAAGGAGAGGTACAATATATCCGGTAAAGGCTTTTAGGGAAGACTGTATTTTGTGAATATTAAGACACTATTTACATGGCTTCTTTGTCCCTTTCCCCTCATTCTTCCAATCTATCCTAATATTTCCCCCCCAGAAAACTTTTTACATGCATTAAGTTTATCAAAACAATAGGACTGATAATTAATAGATATTTTATGCACTAAGAAGACGAGGGCATACCATCCTACAAGTTATGGCATCAACAATAGCACAGAGCACATGTGAAGACAACAAAAATAACCAGGGAAAATGCTTGGGATGGGGGAGTGCTAGGGGACATTTGACAGAGGGACATCATTCTTGTTCTAGTGGAATTCCACACACCTCCATACATTTCAGGGTTCCTGATGTCATCCATCGACATTATTGAGTTTATTCCTGAATTATATTTCATCACTTTGATGGCCATAATGTTTCTGTTCTCCACTAGACACTGAGTTGCATCTTCAGGATGTACCCACAGTTAATACAATTACTGTGTTTTTTTTTCTGCTACTATCTTCCAAATTTCAATTGTTCATGGCACCTTAAGGGCAACTGACCTCCATCTGCTAAAAGACAATAATTAGAAAAATTCTCTTTGATAAGTGAGGGTTGACAAATCTTTTAATTTTCATAACTTTTGCTGTGAACCATTTGAGTTGACCTCTAGGATGATTAAAATTAGTTTTTTGATTGGTTGTCTCCAGTGTTGAATTGAAACCCAAGGTCCCATCCAACTATTTCATAGAATTTAAAGAAATTACTCATAAATTCTGCTTAATCAGGGAAGGAGATGCTATACCCAAACTCATTTTAGGGAAAAACATAAACAAAACAAAGTAAAACAAAGGGATTTCTGTGCAGTGACTTTAATTAGGGATTTCATCATGTTCCTGGTAGCCTCAATAATGCATATGATTTTATGCAAGAACGAAATCTAAGCAAATAAAAAGTCATAAATCTTTGTCATCCAGATCTACATTTATGTTTTTATTAGATACATCTGCCAGAAAAAAACCCCAAATAACAGTTAGATTATAAATTGATTTCATTCTGGCTAGTATGGAAGCCCATACTTGCTCTATATTTTCCACATTCCCAAGCAGTTAAAGAATTTGTAGTTCTTTTCATATAGATGAGGTATGCCATATCTCTAAAAAATCATCATCATAATTGAAATTTGGCATATAGTGCAGGCTTAAGTAATCATTTTTACAATCATCAAAACAATCTAATATTGGCTAAGAAATAGAGTGGTGGGTCAGTGGTATACAATACACAGTAGTAATGACCATAGTAATCTAGTATTTGATAAACCCAAAGAACCAAGCTTTGAGGAAAGACCTGGTTATTTGCCAAAAATTACTATGAAAACAGAGAAACAATTTTGCAGAAGTTAGTCATAAACCAAAATTTCAAACTGTGGACCAAGACAAGGTCAAAATTCGTAATGGATTTAGACATAAAGAGTGATGTTACAAGCAAATTAGAAAAGCTTACTAAATTTGACCTAGTAGATATTTGGAAAAGGGGAGAGTTATTGACCAAACAAGAGCTAAAGGGGATCACAGGAAGTAAAATAAATAATTTTGGTCACATAAAATTAAAAACTATTTTGCACCCCCAAACCCTAAATTCAGTCAGAATTAGAAGTGAAAGAAATGGAATAAAAAAAATCTTTGAAATTTACTCTGGCCTTGTTTCTCAAATATAAAGAAAAAAATGAACTAAATTTTAATAAATAGTCAAAGGATATAAACTGGTAGTTATCAGAAGAAAAAGTTAAAACTATGGTCATATGAAAACAATACCCTAAATTACTATTGGTTTTAGAAGGACTTTGAAGGATCTATTGTGAATTAATACAGAGTAAAGGGAAAAAAAAAACAGGAAGTTCTTTACATAATAATAATAATATTATAATCATGATTAACTGTGAAAGACTTAGCTACTCTTATCAATACAAAGATATCCAAGATAATTTCAGAAGACTCATGAGAAAAACAATGCTTCCAAACTTCAGAAAGAACTGAAGAATTCTGAGTGTAGACCGAAATATAAAATTTTTTCACTTTCTTGATTTTCCTTGCTTTTTGTTGTTGCTTGCAATACAATCAACCATGATTTCACATGCATAATTGAAAACATTTTGTTTGTCTTCCCCAGTGAGTGAGAGGAGAGGGGAAGGTCAGAAGATAATTTGAAACTCAAAATATAAAATATTAAAATTAATAATTAATTAAAACCAATCATTCTTTAGATTTTTGTATTAGTCTCCATTTGTATAAATCGTTTCTTCATAAAAAGGATGAAAAGGAAATGGAATTAGCACTAAATATCTATAATTTATATTGCTTAGTTCATTTTAATATCAGTCCCATCCTGTCTCCTTTATCTCCCTTTTCATCCCAAACACTCTCCATTTTGCTCTTTCTCACTATTTACTGCTCAATCTAAGTGTGTAATGTCTTTTTTGTTTGTTTATTATCCTGTCACAGCCTATACCTTTCATCCTCCATCATTAGTCTGTCTTCTCTTTCTCTCTCCAAACCAACTCAGTTCCTCACTTACTTCATTAATTTCCATAATTATTTCCATTTTATTTTTTAAAAACTTTCCCTTTCCCAGTTCAGATACTAGTGAATCTCATTAGATCACCACTCAATACATCTCTATCTCCACTTTTGAAGCATTTCCTCTCTTCTATTGCTTTGATTATGAGTTTAGGTTTATTCCTCTCCCCTTTTATATACTTCTTCCTTTATCTTAAAAATTTTTTTTTCTATAAAAGTAAACTAAATCCTTTTTTGAATTTAGAGAGAGTGGAATTTTAAAGTGGAATTTTATATTTTAAAGGTATAGTAGTCTTCTCTATTCATCAAATAAAATCTTGACAGTAAAATGATCACAATAACAAATGTGAGGCAAGGTCATTGGAAACTTGAAATTATGTGGTTTCTAATGACATTTTTGTTACAGGATGATTTAAAATTATCAAGACAACTGGAAGCAAAGCAATACTACAATGTTTAGAGACTCATAGTCATAGAAATGTATATAGAATAATGGTATAATTCCATTTAAACAAATCATTGAGTCATGATATGACTATTACTTCCAATAATGTCAAATATACATTTGTATACAACCCCAAAGCACAATTCCATGTGCATGCCATTTTGAGAAGACAATAATATATCATGTAGCAATTTTTTTTTAAAACAGGACATCAAAGAAAGGGGAGGGCAGCTGGATTGAGCCAGGCCTAGAGACAAGAGGTCCTAGGTTCAAATCTGGCCTCAGACACTTCCTATCTGTGTGACCCTGGGCAAGTCACTGTACCTTTGTCACTTAGCCCTTACTACTCTTCTGTCTTAGTACCAATATTCAGTATTGTTTTTTTTATACAATAATTACACACTTACACAGAAAAAATACACAGTAAGAGTTATTTTTATTTTAAAGGACATACTTTTTCTTTTTGGTTGCTTCTATTGGGGTTCAAACCCAGGACCTTTTGCATGTAAAGTAGATGTCATAACCTCTACACTATGGAAATGATCAATTTTTAGTTACACTGATATATCAGCAACTACTGGTTAACATGAAGGACAATAATAAATGATCTTATAAGAAGGATCCTTCTTTCCTTGGAATTTTAAATAAAAGTTGGCTAGATAGTATGGATAAAGAGAAGAGGATTAATGCGTTGGTTTATTTTAGATGAGAATTTTAAAGCCACAGAACTCCTTGCATCACACTCTGTCCAATTCTTTTTTTTTTTAAGTAAAGAGAGATTTATTAGTAATGTTAAATTTTTGGCAAGCAAGACAGCATGAGTGGAGCAACCTTGGAAGTTGCTCCCAGAATGGCTCAATTCTAGGGTTTTTATATTCTTTTACAGCAATGAGAATGTGACTCTGGGGCAAGGGGTTGGGGAGGAGTTTTTCCTGAAAGCATGGGGTGGTGTGGACCTCATGATTTGGAGGACAGATGGATGAGGTGTGTTTCTTTGTCCATCTCAAATCAATGGGACAATCAAAGGAGGATAATCTTTCAGGGTCAGATCTTTTGGGTTGGGAGTCAGGAGGACCTAAGGGAGCAGAGAAATTTCCCTGATAAGAGTTTAACTGAGTTTCTGGGGGTACAATGCCCATGACATCTCCCCCCTCTCCAAATATCTAAAGGAAAAAGGGGCAATGGTCTCAGTTTTCTGTAGCTTCTTCAGAGCTGAGAATAGTTGTAGAGCTGTCCCCGCCTGTTGTCAGGAGAGAGAGGTATTAGCTATAGGCAATGTCCAGGTATTCAGGCTGGGAAGGTTGCAGGGCTGTAATGGCATCTCAGTGACTCCAATGGGAGATTTGACCCTACAAGCAACTAGACAAATGACAAGGTTACAAATCAGAGAATTATCTGTCCAGCTGGCTGGAAATGCATGATTAAAAAACAGGAAAAGACAGAAAGTGTAAGAAAAGGATAATCATGGCTAGAGCAAGAGAGGTTTGAAGTAACAAGGAGGAAGGGGGTGGATAGAATGACTGGATGGGACTCCTCCCATTGAGATGTTAGCTGGTTTGCTCCACTCCATGTTTTCTGGTATACCATCTCCTGTTCAGGCTGGGTGGAAGGATTCCTCTTTATCCTCTCTTGAGGGCTTGGGAAGGATACTATTATAGTATTCTCTCAGAACCTGGTGTATTGGGCCAAGTTGCTTAGAAAACCTAACAAGACTATGGATTTCTATATCTGAAAGAACATCAGAGGTTAGAAAAGCAGTCCCATACAAATGTGCAAATGGGCTCAGCCCTAGATTTGCCCTAGGGACCATCCTGATTCTGGTTAGGACAATTGTGAGAGCTTGATTTTTAGTGAGAAGGTCTCTAGTCATCCATGGGTGGCCTTTAGTCTCCAGAATACTCAGGACCCTATGTGGGGCCAGAGTTTCTAGGGGTTGGCATAGAATTATTTTAGATGCCTCTTCTGTCATCTAGGCTATGACAGAAACTGATCTTAGGTATGGTGGCCATCCTTGGCCAATCAAATCTAATTTTTTTTTGAGAAGTAAGGCATGGGGCTTAGATGGGGTCCTAAGTACTGGGCTCAAACCCCTAGGGCAAATTTCTTTCTCTCATCCACAGATGAAAAGAAGGGTTTTTCAAGATCTGGAATTCCTAAGGTGGGGGCGGCAGAGGGCCTGGATTTTAGAAATAAAAAGGCTTGTTTTTGTTCACTCCCCCCCCCCCCCCCAATCCAGAGGTTCCCAGTCAGGCTCCTTTGTGGCCTTGTAGAGGGGTTTTGCAATGATCCCAAAATTCGGGATCCAAATGCGGCAATAAACTGGCATACCCAAAAAAGTTTGGAGCTTCCTTTTGGTGGAGGGGACAGGTATGGATAGGATGGCCTGTTTCCTGTCTGTGGTCAGGGAGTGGGAATTTGGGGTTAGGTTGTGTCCCAATTGAGTTACAGACTGGGACACCAGTTGGGCTTTAGAGGAGAGATCTTGTAGCCCTGTTCTGCTAGGAAAGGTGAGAGACCACGGGCTAGGAATTTATCAGTGAGAGGTTGTCATCCTTTCCTGGTCTCTGGGGAGATGGGATATTGCTTCCTGTGAGGATAAGGAGAATCAGGATTGAGGCTTTTCTTTAAGTGATTCTCATAAATGGCTTGTCCCTGTATGCCTTGATCCCAGACAATGGGAGGTACTTTCTCCCAGATTTCTGATGAGATTGTTGGAGGCTTTTGCAGGGGAGTGGCTAGGGAAGTGAGAGTTGAGATAAGGGAGAATTGGGCACAGGCTAGGGGCACCGTTTCCCTACATCTAAGTATCCTACCCCCAACTCCAACTACCTAGTGCTGGGAAGGGATTGTAGGACCTTCATGTGAGGTAAGGACAGAGAGAGTTGCCCCAGAATCTATGAGAAACTCAATCATCTTACCTTCTACCTGGGTTCGGCCATAGTGGTGGAAACTGGGAGCACGCCAGCCCCAGGGAGCCCCTCTTCTGAGTCTTCAGGAGACTGGAGGATGGGGGATGCCTCTTGGATCACTGGGGTCTCTGTGTTGAGGGGCCTGGAGAGTAAGGTGGGGGTTTTGGAGCAGGGAGTTGAGAAGAGGAAACATTTGAACCTGGAGGGGATCCTGAAGTGAATGTTAGTTCTGAGGAGGTTTGGGGAGAGGAAGGCTGGGGTCGAACCTCAGTTGCTGGGGAAGCTGTTATCTCCCCTCTCCTCTGGGCAGCAAATTTTCCATTGAGTGCTGAATCATCCAAAATGTCCTCTGGAGGGCTTCTCCCAGTAGGGGTTGGCAAGGATGCCTTAAGGTGCATATGGTAAACTCTCCTAAGCTCAGGATTCAGACTGAGTTTAATAAATGCTGAAATATAGGGTTGTGCTATCTTTTTCCCTTTCCTCTTGCAAAACAGGCCCAAATGTTGGATGGTATTATAATTTAGGGTGCCATGGATAGGCCATACTTCTTGCTTATCGATAGCATAAAGTAGCCATTTAACATTACAAAAAGAAATTAGTTTCTCTTTTTTCAAGTTGTATAGATCCAATTTTTCTCAATTTTCAAGTATGCACCCCAAAGCAGAATCTCAGGGTATGCTCTGCGTCTGTCCCATTTTGCTGTGGGTTCCAAACCGAGGGATAACAACTGTGTGTCCACAGAGGTTGCCCAACCTATAGCACTCACATTAGTGAGGTGAGAGTCTCCCCTTCACCAGAATGTCTTCTACTATGAAAAAAGGGAGTCAATAGACCCCAGATCCAGTGGCCAGACTAGACTAACTTCTGGGGCCAATGGGAGAGAGAACACAAAGGAGGTCCCACAAAGATATTACCTAAAAGATGGGGTTTCAAGAGTCTAAGAAAGGATCTTTCCTACCTGTGAAGTTGTGTCCTCATGGACAATCCAGGTTGACCAAAAATGTTGGGCAGCAGATGTGGGGGGGTGTAGAGGTGTACCCTGGGGTTCGGGAAAGGTACCTTTCACAAGAATGCAAGATTCCAAACTTAATTTAAAAGTAAAAAGAGATTTATTAGTAACATTGAATTTTTGGCAAGCAAGATGGCATCAGAGGAGCAATCTGGGAGGTTTCTCTGTCCAATTCTTTTTAAGAAAGCTGGATTCTTTTAAAAAATAATTCCTATTTCCAGGATACTTTTATGGCCAAAGTATCAGGAACATGAAATTGCCATTACTTCTAGTTATTAAAAAAAAAGGGAAAGAAAAGCAATAAATGGTTATCTTCATTACTACCTCTAATCTAATGAGGAGAAAATAGGGGTTATCAGAAGGTAATCTTCAATCTAATAGCCTAGGTTTTTCAGACTCCCTTGAAAAGCCATAAGGACCATGGCTTTTGGGATAAAGAATACAGTTTGGTGACCTTGTGTTTAAATGTATAGAAGATATTAATTTTAGTACAAATGTAAAAGCTCATTTTGAAATCAGTGTGCATGTTTAGCTTCTTGCTATGTATGGGAAAGCATTGGGATGAATATTGGGATGAGAAGTGATTAGAGTGAAAAATTGAAATATTTGCTGGGTATCGAAAATATCCAATCTATCAGTCAACCAGTTTTTGTTATTTAACTACTATGTGCCAGATGTTGTGAATGAAAAGGAAAAAAAAACGTTTTGCCTCAGTTTCCTCAAGTGTAAAATGGGGATAATAGCAACACCTAGCTCACAGGTTGTTTTTTAGGATCAAATGTGATGATATTTGCAAAGCAGGAAGCATAATGTCTGGTGCAGAGTAGGTGCTACATCCATATATATTTCCTTCCCTTTCTTTTTTCTTTTCCTATCTTATTGGAAGAAAATGAGGTTTTCAGTCTTTATTATTAGAATCACTTTATATATTATCCATCTAATCACCTAGTAAAGTAGTTACAATTTTTTTTACTTTGCTAAAGATTTTATTTAGAGTCTCCTTGTTGAGAATAAAAACAGATACAAAGAAGATTCTCTCTGGGCTGAGGTTGGCCCTTGGTCCAAATGTCATCACTTCCCTAGAGTTCTTGGTTGATTAAGATTCAATTCTCATTAGCTCTGTGACCTTGAATGAGCTGCTGGTTCTCTCTATGCCTTGGTTTTTTCTTCTTTGGAATGGAGATAGTGGCATGTGAAATACTATCTCACAATGCTGTTTAATAGATGTGTGTGGAGTGAAATTCTGAGGGGGTTTGTACCCCCCAAAATCATTCTAATGAGCAAACAAAGACTTGATGCTTGCATCACATGGATTTATTCAGAGACAGGGGTGTGTGGTAAGTTTAGAGTGAAGAAGACTGTCTGGGCCTAGACAGCATCATCACAAGGGTGAGGCAATACTACCTGGGCATAGGTAGTATTCTTTCAAGGGGGGAGGGCAAGGGGGAGAGAGAGAGAGAATCAATACTGGGATGGAAGATAAGGGTTTTTGTTATTGTTGTTGTTATTGTTGTTTTTTTTTAACTCAAGGGGTTCAGTCTTTCAGAATAGAGAGAGAGAAAGAGAGGAGAAAAGTGGAGACCCCCTTCTCAAAGCAGGATTCAGGAGAGACAGCAGAGGTAATGGGTTGGCTCAGAGAGAGGAAAGGGGTTTTGAAGATTTTCCCCCTTCTGCCTTCTCTCCTTCGCTATGGCTGCTCTCCCAGATATGCTTTTGTCCCTCTTGTCCCCCCTCCACTACTCAGGACCAAAGGGTCTCCCCTTGATCTGTTCACTCACACTTGATTCACAGCATGGGGAAAAGATAACTATTTTAATGTCAACTCAATCAGGGTAATACAAAGGAATAACTGGCAGGGAAAGGGAAAGCATGGGAGAGGAAATTGGGAAAAAAGGGGTCCCTCTCTCTATCTAAAGCCCTTTTCCTCCCTCCTCGAGTTTGGGGGGAATTCAAGTTTTGCAGCCTAAGTGCTCCCCCTCTCCTCCCCCCTCACAGAAAAAGTCAGGTTTACTCACCCTGGGTTTGACCCCTTGGCCACCGTTCAGACCCAGGGCAACAGGAGCTGAAGTAAAGTATGACAGAGATTCAAAATTCCTTTCTCATTTTTCTCCTCAATAGTCAATTGGGAAATGTTGGGGGGGGGGCGGAGAAAGTATTTCCAGGTAAAAACAGGAAAAGTGAGTAAACCTTAGGAGAAAGTCTTATTCAACCTTCTCTCTTTGGTTTCTCCCCACTGAGAGACCAACTCCTCTTCCAGCCAAAATCTTCACCTCCTCCAGATTCCAATCTTCTGGGGCCCTTCCTCCCCATCTCAGTGATCAGTTCCACACACTCTTCAGCCTCCCACTTTTCCTCTGGGATAGAAGATAAGGATTTTTGTTGTTGTTGTTGTTGTTGCTTTTAAGGGAGAAAGGGCAGTGAGATTTGGCAATTAAGGGAACTATTTGGAGAGAACAGTTTCAGTTGAAGAATGAAATCAAAAGTAGAACTAAGAAGGATTGTGAATTTGTGAGAAGAGAGGATGCAGTGACATATCCACAAAGCAGCAGGATGGATGATAACATGAAGGAATGGTAGAGACCACTAAGAGTTTATTTTAATTTATTTTACTTTATTTTATTTTTAACAGCTGGAAGAGACCTAGGTATATTTGTAGGCAGTACAGAGAGATGTTTTAGGAGTAGAATTGTGAGGGGTTTTTATAAAAATTTGGACTGGATTATTTAAGAATAGGGTTGCCAGGAATTTAATTAATTACAAAGAGATTTCTTTAACAATTTATTTATAAAATATAGAAAAAATGAAAGTAAGAAAAATCAAAAAGAAGATAGGGTAAGATATGTAGCCTACACACTAAGTATTTTGCTCTAGCCCTGGCTCAACTCAGGCAGGGCTAGTTAGTCCTTACCTAGAGGGCCCTCGGCCTTGAGCCAAGGACTTGGGGATTCAGGGAGCCTCTCTAGAGGGTAAGTCTCTCCTGAGGCTAGTCTCTTTAGAAAATCCAGGGAAGGAGTCAGCCTTTTTTCACTCACCATGTGTCAGTCCAAAGGGAAGCAGTCTGAGAGCTTAAGCCCGAGCTCCTCCAAAGTCAGGTTGAAGACTAAAGAAGGAAGAGAGCTCTCACAGGAAGTTTCTTGGCATTTTTAAAGACTATTTCTTTTCCTCACTTCCTGTGACTTTCTTCATTTGGCATGTACCGATTACAACTAAAGCTTTTGCTTAGTATTCTGATTCATCGCCCACTGTTGCACACATGGATCATAGACCTCCCCCACTCAATTGTGAATGGGGTGTATACACTTTTGGTGTTTAAACCTAAAAATGATCAGTGGAGATTTAATTTAATCACAGATGGAAATTTAGAAATGGTGAACTGACAGGAGAAGGGAAGGGTCAGAGACATGTAAGTCATGGTCTTTTCTTGTGAGAGAGATCTGTGTCCACAAAGAATCCTCTAAGTTTTTAGGACTACATGGGAACCCATTGGATTTCCTTAAAATCACTTAAAATTGTCTTGTAAGTTGTATTTGAAAAGCCATCATGGTGGAGAGAATAGTGCTAATTATTCAAATAGCCCCACTTCCACAAATTAAACAGAAGAAATATTTTTCTCCTATATAAAACCATCACAAAGTATCTTGGGGAGGGGTAGAATACAGTGTATATTCCCTCAAGACATCTGGATAATAATCTTATTCAACTCTTTATTTCTTTTGGTCATAAATAATTGAGAATCAATCATCATTCAATAATATAAGAAAGGAACTAAAATATTCTAGAAGAACATTTGACACACAAGAAAAGATAATTTGTAAAATTAATAATGCTATTTCAGAAAATAATTGATTCATTGCATGTGATTAAATTAGCTTTTGGGATGGTTAATTATTTAAGATTGGCCCCATTATTAGATAAATCTTTATAATGATTACTTTCAGGAATTGTGAATATATTCTTGAACTTAGTTAATATGTTAAAAAATCACTATCTAGCAAACATTTATATCTCTATATATCTCTATCTGATATATGTTTGTACATATGCATATATCTAATTCTTATAATACTTAAATGTAAGGAAAGAGTGCTTCAAAATTTAATCAATAAATTGGTTACTTTGGGGGCAGCTGGATAGCACAGTGGATTGAGAACCAGGCCTAGAAACGGGTGGTCCTAGGTTCAAATCTGGTCTCAGACACTTCCTAGCTGTGTGACCCTGGGCAAGTCACTTAACTCTCATTGCCTATTAAAATAAATAAATAAATTGATTACTTTTTTCCCAATAATTTACATATTTTCAAACAAGAACCTTTTCTATTACCTAATGGACCATTAAAATCTCTTTCTTTTTTAAGATCATTCCTATTTCCAGTATATTTTTCTGGTTGAAGTATCAGGAACATGAAATTGCCATTAGTTCTAGTTATTAAAAAAAAAAATAAAGACCAGAAGAGTTGTTGAAATACTCTATATTTCCTATACTTCCTCCACTTGTCTTTGTAAATTAGCATATTTTCTGAACTAGAATGACAAATTCTAAAATTCTAGAATCCAAAGGGACATTAGAGACTACCTAAGTCAATCAATCAATAATCAAAATTTATTGATTGATCAACTTACACAACCTAAGAGATAACTACTTGCTGTCATAATCAAGTATTTTCCAGGCCTTGATGACACTTATTTTATCAAATCACTCTGTGCAGCCATTCTGCAATGCAAAGAAGGAGAATCTGAGACTAAAGAAAAAAAAAGTCAAGGATGTGAAACTTTACAGTCAGGAGGAAAATTAAGATTATTTTAATAACTTTTGGTAGTTAATAATGTGGAAAAAGGTAAACATGTATCAAGAACTAGCAATTTGGAAATCTTGACCTAGTTCAAATCCTTACTCATTATATAAAATAATGGATTATTAATAATACAACAAGGAAGTGTTGAGCCATAAAAACAAAAAGGTAATTAATGGAATTATACTGTGCTAATTGATATCCTTAGGTATTTCAAAGCTATAACTTATTTTATGCATTTTTATAGATATTATATGTCTATCCCAACATGCTCACCTGGTGCCAGTTGCTTGTGGGTACAATTTTTCATTCTGTAACTTTGATTCTGGTATCATTCTATGATTTGCAGTAAAGACACAAATATAATGGGAAGACATTTTACACTAGTTTAGTCTGAAAGTGCTTATTTTTTCCTGATCTTTGAATCTGAGACCTTCAAACATTTGAAGACAGTTATTAGGCTCCTCCTCCCACAGAGTCTTTACTTCTCTGAGACAGACTTCCCCACTTCCTCTGATTCTCATATTGCAGATTTTTAGGGTCCTTCAGTATCTTGGTGGCAATCTTGGAAATAATACTTTACATGTTGTCCAAATGGGGCAACTGCAAATTTGAGGACTCCTAAGAAATTGTATTCCATATCCTAGCTGCTTTCTTTCTAGTCTAGCTGCAATGCCACAAATTGATCAATTGATCTTTCCCTCAATATTTATAAATGGGTAGCATTTTCCAATATTTGTTTTCTTAAGGCACAGCAATTGCTAATGGTTGACTTTAGCTTGATGATCAAATTACACAGTGTGATTCCTGGAATGAGCTACATGCATAGCACCATGGCATTTATCTCAGTATACAATTTTTGCGCAGCACGACTAGGAGTTGATTAATTGTCCTTCTAATAAATTATGCCCTTTTGAAGCTGTTCAACTGCTACTGTCAACTGAGTTCTGCATGTCCCATCACCTATTAACCAACTAGCAATTGCAAATCATCTATAACACCCAAATGGCATTTATAAAGCCTCAAGCAAATGATTGATGTTCTCTGTGACATGTTTTGTAACCTCAGCTCTCAGAGTGGGATTTCTGTGAAATATGTGAGAAGACGTGATTGTTGCATTTAACCCTAACGCTAACACTAATGCTATTTGTGATGCCTATGGGATGGGACACAAAAGGAAATAAATTTCTGGGGCAATTTTTGAATGCTTTAAATAGAAATTGCCTCTGAACTGATGCCCCTGCCTGTCTTTCCTCCACTCACAAAATAATAACAAGAAATGAGATACAAAATAATTATCAACAGAACTGCTTAAGAATTAGAAATATTAAGGGTTTTAATTCATTATTTTTATTTCAAATATCAAGTAATTTATAAAATTATATATCATTCTTGAAAACTCTAGCTAGGATTAAAAATGTCTGGCTTATTTTTTTTTTTTTGTATGGCCATCAATAGCCAGTCAAGGAATATAGAATTAAAAATACCTAAGCATAATATCACAGTCATTTTAGTAAAAGCAAAGATCTGCCCTTACTAGACATTTTGCATAAGTGATCTTAAAGCCATTGATAAAATGAATTAAGATGACATAGTCAACTTACATACCGTTATCAATTACTTCTAGATTTGGTTAGGCTTTTACTTCATTTGTTATTTAGCAGCTACCTTTTCAGGTACTGCTGACTTCATTATGGCTTTTTTTTTTTTCCTTTTAAAAGGCAAGGGGAGCTTGTTCTGAGTATTATAGGCCAGATGAAAGGTGCTGTTAAAAGTGAATGACTAACTCCAGTAGCAGTGACTGAATCTATTTGTGAGTGAAAGCATGCCTCAAGCCAAGTTGGGAGGTAACAGTTAGTGCTATGTTGTAGAAAAGAGAAGAAATATTACTTACACTATGCCACTCAGTATGCCAGCACACATAGAGTCCACTACTGAAAAATATGTGCTCCTCAATTATATGTGACGGATCTGCTCAAGTCCTAAATGGCAAAGACATAGATTTATATTTGAATTTATATTTGCCTTTGAAGAGTAAAGCCACAAAGCTGCATGGATTAAAGCAAAAACAACTTGTCGCAATGTCTGAGTTAGTAATGTACAATAATATCCCTTATATTTACATAAAATGATAGGGATACATGCTAATTTGAAATCAATTTGCTCCAGAAAGCCCTTTATCAGTACTGTAATTTAGATTATAATTCAAATTTAATAATATCTGAAGCTCCAATTAGCTTCATAGTAATTGTAAAAAAGAATGCTCATGTGAAAAGTTAACCAGGATCTAGTATTAAAAATTACATTTAATCATTTTATTAAATTATGGGACAGAATATGTGTAGTAAATATAATTATTAAATAATTGTATCTATATTGATTCATTGAATAATTGTATTTTAGTCACTTTTTATTGTTGTCACAATTCAAATTCTTGGATCCATTTGGTAATCTGATGAAACCTATGGGCTCTTCAGAATAATGTTTTTAAATACATAAAATAAAATACATAGGATCTCTAAAAACCAAAAACATCAGTTAAATACAAAAAGAGCTATCACCACGTATTTTTAGAACCCTTTCTTTCTGTCTTAGAATTAATACAGTGTATTAGTTCTAAGGCAGAAGAATGAAAAAGGCTAGGCAATGGATGTTCAGTATCTTGCTCAGGGTAACATAGCTAGGAAATATCTGAGGCCAGATTTGAATTAAGTCTTCCCTTCTTTGGGCCTGGCTCTTAATTCACTGAGCCCCATTGTGTATTTTTAAAGAAAAGATTGCAAAACCCAAGGCTTACAGTGATAACAGAGAAAGCCTCAGCATGACACAATTAATCACCTCTTGGTAAGAATCTGAAGCTATTTTCTGGCATCCTAGACCACCTAACTCAAAGACAAAGGAAACAAATCTATTAGAGTTTAAATCCTGGAATATATTTCAGGGGTTATAATCAGTTGTAAGAAGGGAAAGGTGCTCTTAAAAGTGAATGACTAACTCCAGTAGCAGTGACTGAATCTATTTGTGAGTGAAAGGTGGACCCCCATGAATATGACTGGTTCAAAAATCTTCTGTGAATTTGTAATCTTGTGCCAGTTTAAGGAGGAAGAAATATAGCTCTATGTGTATGATATTTCTTCTCTAGAATTGTGTGGACAGTTACAATAACTAGCACGTAGGTTGTGTTCTGTGATACTTTTCTAAAGGATAATTCTGGCCAGTGATTGGTTGACCACTAACATCCTTCCTTCCTACCTCTCAGTATGTCTTTGTTCCTGTAGAGGACATCTTACCTCTTCCTCTTATTCTAAGTTATATCAGGGAGCATCAAAATGCTTGGCACATAAAACATAAAAGGTTGCTGACTGAATGACTTTTCCTTGTAGTTTATAAAAAGACATAGGTGCCCTATGATCCTCTGTCTTCACTTCTTATTTTGCATTGAAGTTGTGTTTTCTTTGCATTTGTCTGTTACTGAGGGACTGTTTGCCTTTTTATTTCCTCCTGGGAAAGCATTTCTACGTGTCTCCCCCATGTTCCATTCCATTTCTTTTGCATGCTTCCTACTGAATCCTCCTATCCTTTGCTGATAGAAATTGCAAAGTATGTTCCCTTGATTTGGGAGGTGGGTAAGAAAAGAAAGACCATTTGTATTATTTTCTAGGTAAGAATGAGGGCTTAGAGTGGCCACATGACTTACATATAAGAATAAGGCATAGAAGTGGTGGAAATGTCAATTGAACCCAAGACTTTCAAGTTTTAGTTATACCTTCTTTAATCTACTGTATGGTCTGAATGAGACATACTCAGTTTTAATCACAGAAACTAAAGTACATTTAATTCATGTTTTGGCTCTTGAAAACTTAAAAAAAAAGGATGAACCCTGAAAAACTGGATAAATACAAGATGAACTTTAAAAATTTATAATATCATTTACATCAAAATTCTTCTTTTTGTTTCTTATTTAAAAAAGAAGCATTTTCTTTTTTTTTAAACACTATTTTATTTGGTCATTTCAAAACATTATTCATTGGAGACAAAGATCATTTTCTTTTCCTTCCCCCCCCCCCCATAGCTGACGCCCGATTCCGCATGGGTTTCACATGTGTTCTTGATTCGAACCCATTTCCATGTTGTTGGTATTTGCATTAGAGTGTTCATTTAGAGTCTCTCCTCAGACATGTCCCCTTCACCCCTATAGTCAAGCAGTTGCTTTTCCTCGGTGTTTTCCTCCCACAGTTTGTCCTCTGCTTGTGGATAGTGTTTTTTCTCCTAGATCCCTGCAGATTGTTCAGGGACATCGCATTGACACTAATGGAGAATTCCATTATGTTCGATTGTACCACAGTGTATCAGTCTCTGTGTACAATGTTTTCCTGGTTCTGCTCCTTTCGCTTTGCATCACTTCCTGGAGGTTGTTCTAGTCTCCATGGAATTCCTCCACTTTATTATTCCTTTTAGCACAATAGTATTTCATCACCAACATATACCACAATTTGTTTAGCCATTCTCCAATTGAAGGGCATCCCCTCATTTGCCAATTTTTGGCCACCACAAAGAGTGCAGCTATGAATATTCTTGTACAAGTCTTTTTCCTTATTATCTCTTTGGGGTACAGACCCAGCAGTGCTATGGCTGGGTCAAAGGGCAGACAGTCTTTTATCGCCCTTTGGGCATAGTTCCAAATTGCCCTCCAGAATGGTTGGATCAATTCACAACTCCACCAGCAATGCATTAATGTCCCTACTTTGCCACATCCCCTCCAGCATTCATTACTTTCCTTTGCTGTCATGTTAGCCAATCTGCTAGGTGTGATGTGATACCTCAGAGCTATTTTGATTGGCATCTCTCTGATTATAAGAGATTTAGAACACTTTTTCATGTGCTTATTAATGGTTTTGATTTCTTTGACTGACAATTGCCTATTCATGTCCCTTGCCCATTTATCAATTGGAGAATGGCTTGATTTTTTTGTACAATTGATTTAGCTCTTTATAAATTTGAGTAATTAAATCTTTGTCAGAGGTTTTTATGAAAATTGTTTCCCAATTTGTTGCTTCCCTTCTGATTTTAGTTACATTGGTTTTGTTTATACAAAAGCTTTTTAATTTGATGTAGTTGAAATTATTGATTTTACATTTTGTGACTCTTTCTAAGTCTTGCTTGGTTTTAAAGTCTTTCCCTTCCCAAAGGTCTGACATGTATACTATTCTGCTTGCCTAATTTACTTAGTTTTCCTTCTTTATGTTCAAGTCATTAAAAAATATGGAACGCTTCACGAATTTGTGCGTCATCCTTGCACAGGGGCCATGCTAACCTTCTCTGTATCCTTCCAATTTTAGTATATGTGCTGCCGAAGCAAGCACCAGAAGGATTTTCTTAAGCATACATGAATAAAGTATGTCCTCTAATCTCCTTACTCACTCGTTTGTGGTAAATATTAGAATAGTTGATCAAAAATGTTAATCAGCCTAATCATTACTATGAAAAATATATTTTTAAATTAAAACATAGATCACCAAATGCTATATTGTCTAGAAAATCAATTGGTTCACTTCTGTTTGTCTTCATAATAGTTATATCAAAGACTTATATTTAACAGCATAAAATTAAGTAGAAATAAGTCATATTGATTTGCTATATAGTGTCAAAAATCTGTTTCACATCTTGGAGACTTAGAATGTGTACCATCATGTTATTTCTCTGTTTTTTACTGAATTTTCCCAAGATGCACCTGAAAATGATATTTCCTTGATCAGAGGCTTAAGTGGATTCCCATTGCTTCTAAAATAAACTAAATCTTTCAGCCTGATATTTAATATCTTATGAAGACTTCCTTCCTCCCTTCCTTCCTTCCTCCCTCCCTCCCTTCCTCCCTTCCTTCCTTCCTCCCTTCCTTCCTTCCTTCCTTCCTTCCTTCCTTCCTTCCTTCCTTCCTTCCTCCCTTCCTTCCTTCCTTCCTCCCTTCCTTCCTTCCTTCCTTCCTTCCTCCCTCCCTCCCTTCCTTCCTTCCTTCCTTCCTCCCTCCCTCCCTCCCTTCCTTCCTTCCTTCCTTCCTTCCTCCCTTCCTTCCTTCCTTCCTTCCTTCCTTCCTTCCTTCCTTATTTCTTTCCTTCCTTCCTTCCTTATTTCTTTCCTTCCTTCCTTCCTTCCTTCCTTCCTTCCTTCCTTCCTTCCTTTTTACTTTCTTTCTTTGTTGATTGTTTTTAATTGAATTGAGAAAATGATAATAACCATCATAATTAAAAAGCCATGATCATACTTCAAATGTAAAATTACTCAAGCTTTATGTTTTCCCCAAGTTAGAAATAAAAAGAAATTTTATTTCAGAATTCTACTTAATGTGTTTAACTTTACTCTTGAGTGAATGTATAAAAGCCACATTTAATCATTTTTTCACCTACCACAGGTGAAGAGGCTTAAAAAATAAAGGATCTTAAATGAATATCATAGAAGATATTCTTCAACATCAAAGTCTTTGTAGAAAAAGGAAAAACAACTTTTAATACCAGACAATTGCCAAGTAGGTTGTAACTACAGAATTTTGTACATCATTGTTATTCACTATTAATAGTCATTGTATTGTTGTTTCTTTAGATACATTGAAAAATCAATTGTCCAAATCATTTAGTTTTGTATTTATTACCTGACAAATGGTTATCAAGCAAAATACTTCAGCTAATAGAGTTTCCCCTTTGGAGGTTATTTGTTTAGCTTAAAAAATTTAGGAGGCAGGGCAGCTGGGTAGTTCAGTGGGAGGTCTTGGGTTCAAATCTGCTTCAGTCACTTCCCAGCTGTGTGACCCTGGACAAGTCACTTAAACCCCATTGCCTAGCCCATACCCCTCTTCTACCTTGGAACCAATACACAGTATTGAGTCCAAGATGGAAGGTAAGGGTTTAAAAAAATTAGGGGGCCATAGTTTACTTAGGCAGTTGGGGAGGAACTATGAATTCTGGGATAAATATCTATATCCATGACTTTATTATGGCTGATTCTGCTGGTTGGAGCCCTATGTAGTAAAATTACATTGTTCATTCCAAAACAGTAACAATGACCATAAATTATGGACAGCCAAGACCCAATGTAGAAGCATTGAATCATTTATATAAACAATTACATTTATATGTACACACATAACACACATATACACATCTATCTGTATATGTGTACATAGACCTACTTAAATGTTTTAAAGTAATGTATTATAGGCCACAATTCAATCAAGCCCTCTCAAACACAAATGATGCAAGTTTACACCTATTTATGAAGTGAATATTCTGAAGCAGACATTGCAAATTATTAAGTATTAGTGGAGCTCATCTGCTGAGCTGAGCATCTGCTCAGCACTGAGGGGTATCATAAAAGCAGGAATGAGAAAGTACCACATAAAATAATGCCCTAGGACCCAGAAAATTTAAGATCTCTAAATTTTCATTAGAGAGAAGTTAGGCAATTACAAAATTGTCTTCCTTGGCTGAAACACACACATGTGCCCCCTTTGGAAGAAAATGGAAAATTTGCAACACCTGGGCTATATTTCCAACATTCTTTTATGTTACATTCTCATTTTACATGAGGGTGCTTAGGAGATAAATTTGGCTGAGACCCTGTTGTGAGACTCTTTTTTTCAGAGCTTTTGCTTTTGGTAAAGTGCAGCAGAGGTGTGAGTCTCTGGCTCTCTTTGCTCTACTCACTTGACTGAAAGAATCTTTTTCCTTTCCCCTTTCTTTTGATTGATTATTAAAAATTCTATATATTTTTAAATACTAGGAGTATGTATTCATTTTTACTCCTACAGTACACAAAAATGTCTTTACTTTGTTGACATAACATCTAATCCATGGCTACAAAATGGGCCATTCACCAAATGTCATTAAATTAAAATAATTCTTTTTCTCTGATTATTCCTTAAATTCAGCTAATTCTGTCCCAGACCAAATAATCACTTTTGTCAGAAGAGAAATTTGCCTATACTACATGACTATTGTAAAGGTGAATACAAATGGTTGACCAGGATTTTGTTAAACCCAGTCAGGCAAGACTCAAGGCCAGAGAGCAGAAATGGCTGCTCTCTGACTCAGACTGTAGATAATTAATCTGACTGCACTTCTCAAGGTAACAGGGTTCATTAAAAGGCTGTGAACAAGGACGAGGTTAGAAAGGTGGGCTGAGGATATTCCCTAACACTAATAAAACTATCTCTTTCCCACAAACTGACTCTTCACAGAGTCTCTGCTGCCCTCAGCCAGGCTGAGGCTATTCTGTTTATCCTCTCTACCTTAATGTCCCCTTCTATCTGATCTAATCCTAGACTAAGCCCACAAAGGAAATAGTCTCTAGAATAAGAACAAAATAGTGATGGAGCCAGAGGTAGGGTGTGACCAAGCTTCAGTGAGGCCCAAGACTCCCCTAAGGATAACTAAGCAGTTCTGGCCAACCCCTCTTGAGATTCAGCTTCCACAGAGGAGCAGCAGAGTAAAGGATTTGATTGATCTTCAGGATGTAGCTGGATCTTCTACTGAAACAAGTTGAAAGTCCACAGGAGGTCAGAGCTGGGATCTGGAGATACTTTTAGCTCCAGAGTCCTCACCCAACTCCCAGATAGCAGTTGCTTTCCAGGATTCTAATCCCCAGATTCTAAAGGTGTCTCCTGCCTCTCCTGATTCACTGCATTCCGTTCAACTCTACATGTCCACACTGTTACCTAATTTCCTCCCCCAAATCTCTCCTAACACTATTGGTGCCCTGAAGGCTTCTTTCTCAAAATTAAACTACCATCACATATGGAATTAACTCTACACTAAATCCTCAAGTAAGACAACAAAGTTGGAACCATCATCTCAAAAAAGTACAATTGAAATAACCTGTCTAATTATCCACAGAGCAAGTGATGACATTGTAAAAAGAAAAGATATCTATTATGTTTGGTAGAGACTTAATGTTGGTTTTGCAGAGAAATATGAAGAATAGACTCAAGGAAAGGAATTGTGTTTTGATGTTTGTGAAATATCTGCACTGATGAGATCACCAATTCAATGATTTATTAAATGTTAAGGTGTTAGTACAATTCATTTATTATGAGCTCATTGAAGCTTAAGAGTTTGTTCCCTGAGGGAATGAAAGCAAACATATGTGTATCCAAATTTGGAGGGGGGATAAGTAATAGGATAAATGAGAGAAATACATCCTAGGTGTTGGGAGGGGGTGCCCCAAAGTAATGCAACATTTGGGAGAGTTGAATGGACATGGCAGGCTAGGAAAAAGTAAAGGAGAAGGTATCAAAAGCAAATTTTGGATATATTATCATTTTGCCCAAGACTGGTTGTGTAGACAGTACACTTAGAGGAAGTGAATACTATTATTTAAGAATAATTTGCAATGCAAAGAAAAGCACTCTGATCGTGGAACAGAGATTAGTTTCCTATTCTGCTAAACAAAACTAAACAAGACAAGAGTGATGGGATGGGAAATCACCCAAATTGGGATTTTTTTGAAACCTCAGAAGAGACACACATAAGCATCCTAAGAAAAAGGTTATAAATAACAAAGCAAATTAGAAGACACCGGCAGACATAGATAAAAGTATAATTTTTTGAAAGGAAATTATTAATTTTTCATTATTCTGTTTTTCTAAGTGTCATTAGTGGGCAGAAGATATCATTAAAGGAACACAATGAGATTTTAAATCTTTCAGCTTCAAAAATTAATATCTACCACATGTCAAATAATTTGGCTGATGATACAAATGTAAAGTATAGAAAAGAAAAGCTAAAGAATACTCACTGATTGCTTCTGCAGTTGATCTTTAACAAGTTTTGTTGCTTTGCATTGTCATAATTTGCAAAGAAAAAAATTAGTAATATTTAAGTAGAAAGTTTGTAAACTTTCTTAAAACTGGTTCACAGCATCATATGCTTTTTAAATGGAAAAGCTTCTTCGGTAACTTTGTTCTTCTGTTCACTTTTTTTGATATTATTATAATAGTCTCATTTAAAAGCTCCATTAGCCTGTTCAAGCATCCCTTAGCAACGATTTGCAAAATCATTTGTAATCTTCACTGATAATACATATATTCTGATGGTCTTCACATAATAGTGTAGTGATTTAATGAATTAGTCATATCAACCATTCTGTAATGTGGGTGTCAAGAAATCAGAAATAACAACATTAACTGTGCTCTTAACCAATTAGTTTAGTTACATAGACCTACTCAGATTTTTGAAAATACACAATAGAAAGATTAATTCTTGATGGTCTTAGAGGAGTCACTGGTGCTCAAACTTGCTATGTTAAAATTGGAATTTAACGCTGTTGTTTGAAAAAAGCATACCTATGGAAGGCCATTTTATTTTCATAGATTCAAAATGTCCATGATTCATGTGGGCTGAATGTTTATATATATATATATATATATATATATATATATATATAAAGAACACATTTCACAAAAATTCAGAGAAAAAGATCAGTTATCAGAGGAAGACTGTTAATAAATCTTCAGAAGTGAATGGCAAGTTTCAGAAGGAAATAATGTTACTGAAACAATATGTAAGAAATACTGTTTTGGTTGCTTCAAATTTCAAAGATGGGATTATTTTTGAAGTTGTGCGATATGTACTAGTATTAATTTTTCATAGGTAGGTCCAGATGGTTTTGTTTTCAGTTGGTCATATTGCTTTTTTAAAGATTAATTTAGTGTTCTCCTGAGATGTTGAATAAACAAGTTTTAAAAGTTAATTTCTGTGGCCACAGAATAAACTTGTACTCCAAGCTTCTCTAGAGGGAAAATGCATTTGAGGCAATATTGGTACTTTCACATTTTTTTTCAGAATTATATGTAATGGTAAAAAATGCTTTCCAGTGTCAAATTAGTTCATTCATTTTTACATTTCCACTTAGCTGTGACAATGGCATTAAGATTAGCCTGAAGGTTTGACTGTTTTTCATATCTAATTTTAAATAATTAAATAAGCAATGTTCCCATTGGTATCTGTAGCTGAGAGGAGGGACTTTATCCAAGCAACCAAGAAAGATTAGGGAGATATGTACCATTTTTAGGGATCACTGTGAAAACAACTCACATCATGTAGCACTCCTTAGGATTACACAGTACTTTGCTCACATCAGCCCTGTGACAGACTTTGTCGTGAAATTACTGATAGTAAGGGTCGTTGCTTTGTTGATGAGAAGAGTGCAGCTTAGAGAGATTAGATAAGTTTCTCCATGTTTCACAGACTCATCCAATTTACTTGTTTCAATATATTTACCATAGGAGCTTCCATGAGTGTGTATCTGTGGGGAAAAGGGGATAAAACTGTTCCTAAGAGGATTAGTGAGAACAAGAGAAGATTTCATCATTTGAGCAACTGATTTACTCTAGCTTATAAACTAATGGGAATACTCCTTCCATTTTGGGGCCCTCACTGAGACTTGGCACCCTTCTGATTTTACAGTCTCTCTGGCTACTATTTCTAGCACTGGTAGAGTGAAGAATTAGAAAATGATAGGTGGCTCAGTAGATAGAGAGCCAGGTTTGGAGACAGGAGGTTCTCAGACATTTCCTAAACTGTGTAACCCTGGACAAGTCTTTTAACCCCAATTGCTTAACTCTTATTGCTCTTTTGCATTGCAACTGATTTGATTCTATGATAGAAGGCAAGGCTTAAAAAAAGAAAAGAAAGAAAGAAAATGCCATGCTCTACCTGCCACTTCCAAACTCTCCTTTTATTTTAATCATTCAATAATCTCTATTTTCTTTGAGGTTTATTTAGTCCATATTGACCATCTAATCAAAATTCTCATACTTTTTGTCTGGAAATCCTCTTTCCACATTAACTTTAAAGCTTGATTGACAGCTCTTCTCTCCTCCCAACTACTGTCCTCATTCCAGGGGACTTTAATATACATGCTGATATTCCTTCAGAAAAATCTAAACTTCCAGGTCCTCCATTTACTATTTCCCATGACTTACTACTCTTCCATCTTCTACCCTTCCTCTGCTATACACAAAGCTAGTCATATCCTTGATTTTTCTGTCACCCAGAGTTCATGGATTCTGGTATTTTTTTTTATCTGATCAGAATGTGTTATTCTACATCTCCCTTTTCCTTGAAATATCAAACATTGTTCTTCATCCTCATCATGATCTACAATGCTTTGACCCCTTAGTTCTTTCCAAAGCTATCATCCCTATACTAGTGACACTCTCCTTCCTTCCTCATTTTGGTCACTTGATAAACCAATTCAACTCTACCAAGTCTCAGTCGTATATCTATCTTGTAATACTTCTTTACTTTCATTACTTCTATCATGTGTTGCCTTTTTCATGTTTCACTTTTTTACTTGGTGCCAAATAAAACAGGAGAAAAATTTAAGACTATGCTTCCTGGGTTCATTAAAATTTCTTTTATACTCAACTAAGACCTCATTGCAAACCTTTTACATTTTCCTAGTCAACTCACAGTCTTATTCAGTCACTTAGCCAGTAAAAGCTTTTCCAAACTTTTTCATTCCTCTTAAACTTCCCATGTCCTTTCTCTCTTCCCATATTCTCAGATAAGAATTTTGCCTCATATATCACTAAAAAAAATATACAAGATTCACAGAGTTCCTTCTTTTCCTCGCTTCCTTATCTCATATCATCTAAATGACTTTTACTACTATTTCCTTCACCTATCTTACATGAAGAGGTAGCCTTTCTCCTTCTCAAGATTAACCATGCTTCACACAAAAGTGATCCCATTCCATCCTATATTCTCCTTCAACTTGTCCCCTTTCTAAACCATGCTTTTAAACTTTTCTGCAGTCTTTCCCCATCTCTTTCTGTATACCAGTTGCCTGAACAAATATGCCCATGTCTCCTCCATGTTCAAAAAAGGTCACTTGATCCATTTATTCCCCCTTTACTATTGTCTCATGACTCTTCTCAGTCTCTTTTTCTGCCTCTTTGACCAAGTAATACCTGCTAATGATGGATGTCTTCAGCACTCTTCTCTTTTCTCTTCTATTTCGCTTGGGAACCTCATAAACTGTCATAATCCATATAATTTCTATGCAAATGTTTCTCAAATATACTTGTCTATTCCTGCTGTACCTAACTTCCAGACTCAAATCTCCAACTGCCTATTAGGCATTTCAAATAGGATATACTACAGACTTAACATATCTGAAACTGAACTCTTAATTTTCCCCAATCCCCATCCTTCTTCATTTTTGAACTTCACTATTGTTGTTGAGGTCACCATCATTCTCCCAATCACCTAAGTTTGTAACCTAAGTGTCATCTTTGATTCATCATTCTTTCTTATCACACACAAAAATATGTTTTTTTAGCCCTATCACACTCCATTTCATCTATTCTTTATTTTTTATATTAATGTCCTAAAGCACAAGGTTACCATATTACATCAAACACTGTGCATTACCTCTCCACACCTCTCAACGGACTGTAGTAGCATTCCTTCTTTCCACTATCATATAGAAAATCCTCTTATTGGTATAACATGCCCTTTACAACCTGACAATGTCATACTTTTTTTCGTTTTCCTCCACCTTGTTGCCTCCAATGTATTCTGTGATCCAGTGACTCACACACTTATTCTTCTTTTCACAAGGCACTCCATCTTCAGAATTTAAGAATTTTGTGTGGAACTTTCTTCCTCCACATCTATAACTCTTATGTGTTCTGGCTTTAGTCAAGTTCAAATTAAAATCTTTTCTTGTATAAGAGACATTTCTTGAATTCCTTTAATGCTATTTTTCTCCCTCTCTTGATGATCTTCATTTTATTATGAACATTTTTTGTACTTTGTACAGTTTGTTTAAGCAGTCTCTTCTATTAAGTTGTGAGATCCTTGAGGATGTTTTTTTTTTTTGCCTGTCTTTGAAAATCAGTACTTAGCACGGTGATTGAAATCTGTAAACACTTCCTCACCGATCAAAAACACAATGCTTTAAGGGGACTGAAACCCAAATCTAACAACAGGACAGATCTAGGGAACTCACATCCTGGACCCAATGTAAAAGGTACATCTCCCAAAAGCCTGAATTCTAGAACACGTGGGTTTAAGGGGAAGCAAGAAGGAATATCCCAGGACCCCTACCCCACCAAAGCACCAAGCCTCCAGCAGCGGTTAGACTCTCTGGGCAAATAAGGACCCTAGTCCAGAGGGAGTACCTTGCCAGCAAAACTGTGGCAGGCTCAGGGTATAGAACACAGGCAGCATAGAGGCAGCTGGAGGAGAAGCTCAGAGCAGGCAGCCCAATCTCCCTTCCTTTCTCCCTTTAGGTAAATAAAATTTTATTTTATATATATTTAAAAAATAATTTATTTAGTCAATTTAGAACATTATTCCTTGGTTACAAGAATCACATTATTTCCCTCCCTCCCCTCCACCAACCCCTCCCATAGCCGATGCACAATTTCATTGGGTATTACATGTGTCCTTGATCAGAACCTATTTCCATGTTGGTGTTTGCATTAGGATGTTCATTTAGAGTCTACATCCCCAGCCATATTCCATTGACCCAGGTATTCAAGCAATTGTTTTTCTTCTGTGTTTCTACTCCCAAAGTTTTCCCTCTGAATGTGGATAGTGTTTTTTCTCATAGATCACTCCAAGTTGTTCAGGATCACTGTATTGCCACTAATGGAAAAGTCTATTACATTCAATTGTACCACAGTATATTGGTCTCTGTGTATAATATTCTATTAGTTCTGCTTCTTTTGCTCTGCCTCAATTTCTGGAGGTCATTCCAGTCTCCATGGAATTTCTCCACCTTATTATTCCTTTGAGCACAATAGTATTCCATCACCAACATACAGCATAATTTGTTCAGCCATCCCCTAATTGAAGGGCATCCCCTCATTTTCCATTTTTTTGCCACCTCAAAGAGCGCAGCTATGAATAATCTTGTAGAACTCTTTTTCCTTATTATCTCTTTGGGGTACAAACCCAGTAGTGCTATGGCTGGATCATAGGGCAGACAGTCTTTTAGCACCCTTTGGGCATAGTTCCAAATTGCCCTCCAGAATGGTTGGATCAGTTCACAGCTCCACCAGCAATGAATTAATGTCCCTATTTTGCCACATCCCCGCCAGCATTCATTACTTTCCATTGCTATTGTGCTAGCCAATGTACTAGGTGTGAGGTGATATCTCAGAGTTGTTTTGATTTGCATCTCTCTTATTATTAGAGATTTATAACACTTTTTATGTGCTTATTAATAGTTTTGATTTCTTTAACTGAAAATTGTGTATTCATGTCCCGTGCCCATTTATCAATTGGAGAATGGCTTGATTTTTTTGTACAACTGGTTTAGCTCTATAAATTTGAGTAATTAGACCTTTGTCAGAGGTTTTTGTTATGAAGACTGTTTCCCAATTTGTTGCTTCCCTTCTAATTTTGGATGTATTGGTTTTGTTTGTACAAAATCTTTTTAATTTGATGTAATCAAAATTATTGATTTTGCTTTTTGTGATTTTTTTTTCTAGCTCTTGTTTGGTTTTAAAGTCTTTCCTTTCCCAAAGTTCTGACCTGTATACTATTCTGTGTTCACCTAATTTGTTTATAGTTTCTTATTTTATATTTATATATAGTTTGGTTCCTTCCTTTAACTCTCCTTGAAGATGGTCCAATTCCCTGGAAGTTCCAAAGTTGTTTTCCTTCAGAGAGACACCTCCTCATCATCTCTGTCTTCTTCCAGAGAGGCACTCTTAGTTCCCAACTGTCAGCCATTGTCTCTCAACTACTCAGTGCTTAGAATGTTCACCCAGTTCTTGCTCTGTGGAATCTTTGTTTGCAGCATCCCATGCTGTCAGCCTGTCTTGTTATGCCCTGCTAGAAATCCCTTACTACACCTGGAACTCTGGTAAACCTTCTCAGTAAATGAGGTAAAACAGGTTGAAGGTAAATGACAGACCTCAAATTCATTGGTAGGACATCTATTCCACGCATGTAACAACTTTCCCAGCAGAATAGGCAGATGAGAAAAATTTGTTCCAATGGTCCATGAAGGGAGTAGAAACAGGTATTGTGGAGAGTTTGGACCTTGTTTATACATCAAAGCCAAGCTCATTCACTGCATCTTAGTCATCATCAGTCATCTTGAATTTTTTTGTTTTTGACACTGGACACTGTTGAAGCTGGAATGGAGGTATATTTATATGTGAGTCAATAGGTATTGTGATGTTATTTTGGTCTTCTTCCATTATGAATAATAGAAACCAACCAATCACTCCACTAGTATTTAGTCTTTTTAAAATATTCATAGGTTAAGGTTATTTATTTATTATTTATTAAAATATGTATAACAAATTTCCACATAAGTTTTCCTAAGTTATATGATTGAACTTATCACTCTCCTTCCCTTTCCCCTCTTGATGCTGGTAGGCAATTCAATCTGGCTTATACATGTATTATCAAGTAAAATATATTTCCATATTGTTCATTTTTATAAGAGAGTAATCTTGTAAAACCAAAATCCTGAAACATAAACCCAAATAATCATTTGAGAAATTACATGCTTTCTATATTCTGACTCCAACAGTTCTTCCTCTGGATGCAAATAACAATCTTTGTCATAAGTCCCTCAGAATTGACCTGGATTGT